>NC_135506.1:1824737-1969737 GCF_052857255.1 Amblyomma americanum | reverse complement strand
TGCCTTGGTAGAGTAGTGACATCTCGGCTGCTAAAAATATTTTTGGAAATGAGAATTTTCGCTCCTTTGACACATTAAAGCATCCAATACTGCTCCAAGACATCGAGGTCAGATTAAATGTTAGGAACTTTTTCTCCACTGTAGGACCCGGCGGAACTTTTGGGATTCAATATGACGTCACATGATCGAAAAATAGGTGTCGCCACCCTACCAGAAGAAAGCTGCATCGACGCACCCTGCCCTTGACATGTAATTAAAAATGGCGTCTCCCGATCGAACTGCCTGTCGCCACCTTACCAGAGGTACGCTGCATCGATGCACCCTACCCTTGACATGTGATTAAAACATTACGGGATTGCACTGAAGTCTGCTTACGATAGGAAATGCGAAAGCCTTTACCTTTCATCTCTTCCTCCCCGATTTTTATTTAAGCCTTTACAAAACCAATAAAAAGCTTTATCCAGTTATTCGGTAATAACAGCATAGTGTGATGCATAAAAGGCTTCCGATGCTTTAGCATTCTCAACACGTAATGGAACTAAGTCTTCCCCAAGTCTTCGCATTTTTTTTATTAATTGGCCATTGCAGGTGATGAAACGAGGAGTGTTATATCTGGTCATCAGGGTTTGGCGCTGAAGTAACCAGAGGAAGGAACAATAAACGCAGTCTCTCAGGAGTAAAAATAAATGGCTTGCCGTTCCTTTCTCCGTTTCATACATAGCGGGCAACACTGTGCAGGCTGTGGAAGTAGAGCGTCCGCGAAACCATCATACTCCGCGAGGTATCATTCGTTCTCGGAGCCTTACTGAGTGTTTGGACGAAAAAAAAAAGAACGGTATAAAACGAAGAGGTAGCACTGAGAATCCCGGCCGAAATTGTGAGGCTTTGAGTGTTCGGCTCTCGGGCTACAATTGTCGCTGAGTGTGAAATACTTTTTAGGCACGGATGGAGTAAGGGCGATACGCCCTACCAGCCGCGTATCATACCGCAACATTTGATTCTTGCTTCTCGAAGCCTTGATGAGTCGTAGGACGAAAATGTGGCAAGAGGTAAAACGATAATCCATAACAGCTCTACAGACGGGACAGAGAAGAGAGGACACTACACAGAGCGCTGACTCACAACTAAAACGATTATTGGCCGCCAGCCAGTATAAATACTGCCCTGGTGGCCAGGAAGAATACAAGCACGCTTGACTTGCGTGACATTCAAAATCGCCAGTACATCAGGCACGTGTCAACAGGTAAGAGTCATACGTGTTAAATATCTCCGCTACAGCAGGCACAAGTTTTGCATTCACAAGTTAGCGTTCACAACCAAGGTAACGGTTTTCCTTATCTGATAGTGCTACAGAGGGAGTACTGATGCATTGGTCTGAGGTACTAACTATCAGGCGGGCTTCTATTATTTCCCTAGCTAGCGAGTCGCGTTTTTTCTTTAGGGCAGTATTTACACTGGCTGGCGGCCAATAAACGTTTTAGTTGTGAGTCAGCGCTCTGTGTTGTGTCCTCTCTTCTCTGTCCCGTCTGTCGCGCTGTTATGGATTATCGTGTGCACCAACTCGCCCAACAAATGGTATTGTAGGTAAAACGAAGTCCAGGAGGTTGCCGATCATGGCATTTAGAATCTTTCGCAACAAACTACGCCTGTGTTCACTTTGGTTGCAAACTTTCTCCCTTTGTGTCACTTTGGCGAACTACATTTTGGGCGCGGACTTCGCCTGCTCGAACAGGCGCACTAGCTTTGGCAGCGTTCACTGCTATGTATGAAGCGAAGTGTACAAGAGCGACTGCACGCCTTGGTTTTATCGCACTGGCATTATCGGTCGTGAAAGTTCAAGACACGAGCGCAAGCTCCTCTTCGAGCGCCTGATACTGGAGCACCAACAAATATGCGCGAGTCTTAACCCAAAAACACTCTCTCTACAGAAGGTTCAGTTCAGCACAGTTGTACACAAAGGAGAAATTTAACAATACACGCCGACAGTATCGTGCAGTTCCCTTGTAGTCGCCTCAGTTTGTGGTAATACGATGTCAACAGTACTACGACGTTGACAGCCCGGCATGTTCAGCGCTTGCCACAAAAATCCATAGCCATTGCCGACAGTGCCGTTTTTTAAACTGTGAGGAAGGGGATTACCAAGACTACGCGGTGGACATGCTTGGTTCAGAATTTTGACGAGAACGGTCTTCTATCAAACAACACCAGTGTCACTTTTTGTTTAGTCTCTTACCGCTTATTTTGCAAATGCAGTTTGGTCTCATTAATTTGAGCAAGGAGGTTGCTGAAAATTTGCCCGAAACACGTTAAGTTGACGGGACGAAAGTTACGGATTGAGTAAACCGGGGGTTCGAGTTAAGCCAGCTTGAATTAGCGAGAGCCTACGGTACAGTGCTGCTGCAGCCAGGCGAAATAAAAAGCTGCGTGTTGCAGTGAGTTTAGTTAGTATCTTCTGTACTCAGTGTTCTGCACCAAGAGATCGCTGAGGGTGTTATGAGGACAGCACAGCAGCGGGCTATGGAAAGGCAATTTTGCGTTAGGAGACAGGAGGACAGCAGGGTGGGCCAGGGAACGAATGCGAATTAACGATGCCCTGGTTGAAGCCAAGAAGAAATGGGCGTGGGCACGGAATTTCGTGCCAAGGAAAGTGGATTTCAAGGGAAGGAAAACATTGCATGGGGAGGCAGAGAGCCAGGTGAGCGGTTTAGGTTAGGAAAGCTGTAACCACTGAAACAGACGCAGGACAAGAACGAGGAGACACACACACACACAATACCTCCTTGTTCTTGTCCTGCGCCTGTTTCGCTGGTTCCACCATTGCGCATTATGAACCAACCGGCCCAGTAATTCTCTAGGTTATGAAGTCTGCAGCGACAAGCTAGCGGCAGCTGGCAACTGGAGAGACATGGGAGAGGCCTTTGCCCTGCTGTAGCGCCAGCTACCGGGCCGAGCAGCAGTCTCGCATGCTTACTGCGACCGCTGTCTCCGTAGGGGGCGTGATCAACTCCACCGACCTGGCCGAATACAGAGCTTCCTGGGTGGACGCCATAGGAGTTAAGACGAAGTCTGGAAGGTACCTGTACTCTGCTCCGATTCCCGGATGTGGGGTGATCCTCGCCGCAGCGGTCCACAACGTTGCACTGAAGCAAGTACTCGACGCTCTTCGTTATTTTCCACTGAAATCATTAGGAGGTACGGTACGTGAAGCTTCGCGTAGGTGCACCTGCACACGGACAGCACGCCGGCAAATTTGCGTTTTGCCTGCATGGAAATAAGGCCTACTCGGCTGGGGTTTGATCTCGCGGCCTGAGACTCGGGAGCCGGCCGCTTAGTCACTGAGCCGCCGCGGCCTGCATGGTATGGCATATGTGCTATCAAAGATGCAGTAAATTTTGATGACGTTATTCGTCAGAATGGGGGTTGTTGTATTCGCAATGGTTTGGTATCATACGATCGAGTTCCACTGAAGGACTTTGATAGGTTAAGCCTCATTCCCCTTCGAGCCTGGTAAGAGAGGGACGAGTTATTGACTCAGTCCTTAATTGGGTGGGAAGTGTGGGGCTCTTTCAAAGGGAACAGTTTATATGCACAATATTGTCGGTGTCACAATATACCCTACCCTGAAAACTGCCTCCTTTACCTGTTGCCTCCGACTCAAGGGAAGACAAGTCAGTAAGATGCATAGCTCTGGGCTAGTTGCTAACACACCTTTAACATAAAGGGCTGGAAAAGACATTAAAATGCAGAAGGGCGGCTCGAAAAAGAAGAGAAACAACTTCACCCGAATGCGTTGGGTCCGCCTTCAAGGTGTGGAGTTAGCAACGACAAGCTTACAAGTTCACATTCAGGGATAACATGCACTTTAAGCGTCTGCACGACGAAGCGAAGAGCGAAAATCATATAGAGCAAGGATAGAATGTAACTAACTCAGTTGAGCACTCACAGCGGCCCTCCGGGCTAAGCTGTCAGTGCGCTACCTGCACTTAACGTTAGATTTATCTTTCGTTTTGCAGGCGCATCTTTAATGAAGAACCGGACGGCCAAAGTATTCCACGAATGTCCAAGGAAACGATTCACAGGTTAGTTGCGTTTCTGCAGCCTCATCCCGCTGTGCTGATTGGCATCTGAAAATCGGTGGCGTTGATTTCTTACTTCACGCGTACTGGTGCGGACAACGCAACACGCCATTGCCTTCGAACATTTTCCACGCCTTGCCTAATTGAAGTTGCCAGGTGTGGCATGGGCACGCTGGTAGTGGACGCTGTTGCGCATTCTCATGGACAAACAATGCTTCACTTCTGCTAGCGAAGGCGTGATTGCACTTGGGACGGAATAGCGTGTTACTTTTACTTTACGTCCGTCCCTGTACTTCGCAACTTATCAAAAGAGTATATCAGCTCTTATGAAAACAGATCAATAAGGGCCGCCTGTAATAGCAGCGCCCTGTGGTGGACGTTATCAAGGCTTCGGTCAAATCGAGCGCGTGAATGACCCTCGTGCTCTTCTACGTGTTCTACGAGCTTACCTAAACACGAGGTGAGGGATATCGGTGGCAAATTTTACAGGGCGAGTTCCTGACCCGGTTTTGCTATGAACGTGACTTTCGCGTGCCTCCAGGACTCCGGGGTTTCCCCCCTTCCTCCAACACTCGTTCGCGTACTCCGTAAGAGAAGCGATCGAAGCGTCGTCACGGTTTCTCAGCGTCTTGTTGTTCACGCGGTCCTTCTCAAGGGCCGAGGTAGTGTGGAGCTTTGGCAGTGCGGTCCTTCTGCCTCCGGTATGTACTCATCCAGAGAGGAGTTTGGGCTCTCTTTGTACCAAGTGAGTGGATTCTGTGCCTTACAAGTGTAAAAATATCTGAATTTCAGTTCCTCTCTTATTTCTTGACAAGAGGATGAATTTTGGTGATTTCCTTCTTCTTCGCCATCTTGTTTGAATCCGGGTTAGCAAGTTTCGCAAGATATTCCAGGTGTCTCTCGAGCCTAAGTTCTCATTCACGCTTCAGAAGATTTGATTCAATTGCTGTTTAGTTCTACGGAGTGATTCTGGATCTTCTTGTTTAGTTTTACACTTTTTGTTTGTTTTCTGTTATGTTAGGAAGAGATGAGCTTGCGCAGGGCATGTAATGCGAAAGCAAGATAACCGTTGGTCCTCAGAGGTAACGGTCTGGATTATAAGAGAAGGCAACAATAGAAGGAGGGGGGTTATGTGGGCAGTGGGATCAAGAAGTCTGCGGAGGTACGGTGGCCGCAGCTGGCAAAGGACAGGGTTAAATGGGGAGGCATGGGCGAGGCCTTTGCTCTGCAGTGGGCGTATTCAGACTAATGATGATTTCTGTTATAGTTTTCTTTTACTTGTGCAATCGAGATAAACCGCCGGAAGGCCTACAACTCTCCGACCAATCCCAGTGGGAGGCCACACTGGTCGGCTCGGACCCGGAAGCTCTACTCCAGGTCACGGGAACTCGGGGAAATAGTTAGAGTGAGTGCTCGAAGCATTTTTAGGCCAGATTTTGCAGCGAGAAAAAAGAGGAGGCAGCCATGATAATTACCACGTTAGAATGAAATATCTCGGGACTATCTAGTTTTCTCAAAATTACAAGCTTAAATTCTCTCCAATCAATTACGCGGGGTTCGCTACTGGAGGCGAACAGATGACGCTAGTTTGCTGAATATCCAAAAAAAAAAAGCCAGTTATGTTTTAACAATGCGGCGCACTGATAATCCATGGTAGTTGTGGTGAAAAGAGAGAAATAGATAGACAGATAGATAGATAGACAGACAGACAGACAGACAGACAGACAGACAGACGGACGGACGGACGGACGGACGGACGGACGGACGGACAGACAGACAGACAGACAGACAGACAGACAGACAGACAGACAGACAGACAGACAGACAGACAGACAGACAGACAGACAGACAGACAGACAGATAGACAGACAGACAGACAGACAGACAGACAGACAGACAGACAGACAGACAGACAGACAGACAGACAGACAGACAGACAGACAGACAGACAGACAGACAGACAGACAGACAGACAGACAGACAGACAGACAGACAGACAGACAGACAGACAGACAGACAGACAGACAGACAGACAGACAGACAGACAGACAGACAGACAGACAGACAGACAGACAGACAGACAGACAGACAGACAGACAGACAGACAGACAGACAGACAGACAGACAGACAGACAGACAGACAGACAGACAGACAGACAGACAGACAGACAGACAGACAGACAGACAGACAGACAGACAGACAGACAGACGCGGTGGCCGAGTGGTTACGGCGCTCGGCTGCTGGCCCGAAAGACGCGGGTTCGATCCCGGCCGCGGCGGTAGAATTTCGATGGAGGCGAAATTCTAGAGGCTCGTGTGCTGTGCGATGTCAGTGCACGGTAAAGAACTCCCAGGTTGTCGAAATTTCCGGAGCCCTTCACTACAGCGTCTCTCATAGCCAGAGTCGCTTTGGGACTTTAAACCCCTGTAAACCAAACCAACCAACCAACCCACCAGACGGACGGACAGACGGACGGACGGACACGGAGGGACGGACGGACGGATTTGAGTGTGCCTGAATAGCCAGCGAGACTGTTGCGCAGCAGGGGACGAGGACACACGAAGAAGAAATGCACAACACGAGCGCTACGCTGTTGAACTACACGCTGTTGGACTACATTTATAGTATAACGGCCCTTTGATTAATGTTCGCCTCAATAGCCAGTTGGTCTAAACGAGCGCACACTAGGTAAAATACAAAAATCATGAAATGAACACTACATATAACAGAGATAATTTTAAAAATTAGTTTAAAATGAGCTATGAAAAACAGCAATTTAGATAAATATATCCGTGCTAATAAAGGTCGAATGATATGTGATCTGCAAACGAGTCATGGGACAAATTGCATGCATCTTAGGATAAAATGTATCAGAACATATGGCGGCTTTTGCATGAGGCACACGAAATCTCACTGACATCAATAAGTGTTCGCAGTCAGTGGAGCAACTTTTTGGAGAAACTGCATGTCACGCATGATTCTCCTGTCATGAAGAATAGACATACTGAGGTCTGCTAAGAGAGAATCATAGTCGCATCAACAACGGCGACCAATACATCTGTCATAAAGGATGCGTTTGAGCTTACGCTGAGAATTTTCGATTTTTTTGCAATAGCTTACAGAGACGCTATTTCTGGCTACTGACGCGAACTGATGACGTGGTCTCACGGGACCACAGTAAATTGTTCGCAGACACTCGTACCGACGAAATTTTCTTGTTAATATAGAAATAAGTGCAATGTGTCCCAATGAGCGCAAGACCATTTAAGATGCATGCAATCTTAAGTATAGCCTTGAGTCACCAATAACATAAGGAGCGAGGGGATATTAGGAAATTTGCTAAAATATAAGGTAGCCGCAGCTGGTGCTGTACAGAGTTATTCGTAGTTCCATAGACAGGGCCTTTGCCCTGGGGTGGACATAACCTGGCCGGCGTCAATGACTTTCTTATTTGCACAGTTTCATAGAAAGGCTGAAACTCGCTCTCTCCCGGCGACCCGACCTTGGAGACCAGACGGACACTTTGCAGGTAGGTCTCGCAACGCAAGTGAAGCTGGCTCGATGATTTCAGTGGAGAATCGGACGAGTTGCCGGAGCAGTCGTCACTTCTGCAGTGCATAGTTTGAGCTGACCTTAAGGGCTCCACATTCATTTTCTTGAACGTGGCTAGCTTGAAGTCGATGCCCGGATCCCACCCAGATGGACTTGTGATCGTATAAATTCGCGATTCCTTTGCGATGAAGCCTGCTGACACCTTCACGGGTACTCAATCCATACTTTAGTAGCGACGCACGCAGCGCGTGTATTACCTAAGGGCGGCGAGCGTGTATGTTGGTAACAGTGGGGCTCTTTCTAGTAGAGCTTTCTAGAGACTAAAGGGACACTCAGGACAGAGTATAGGCGACAATGATAACTTAGCAAAGCCCTTCCTCCGTGCACTGAGGGGGTTCGTCTCGATGCCAACATGGCCGGGTCAGCTTGGATGTTATCACGGCAGAGGGCACTTAATCGACTGTCTGCACTCCTCGGGCCTACCGGTAACGCCCTCATCGGGTAGTAGGTGAACACGGCAGTAATCACTGCCGCCGCCGCGGTGGCTCTTTGGTTATGGCGCTCAGCTGCTGACCCGAGAACGCGGTTGCGATCCCGGCCACGGCGGTCGGATTTCGACGAAGGCGAAATTCTAGAGGCCCGCGTGCTGTGCGATGTCAGTGCACCTTAAAGAACCCCAGGTGGCCAAAATTTCCGGAGCCCTTCACTACGGTGTCCCTCATAGCCTGTGTCTCTTTGGGACGTCAAACCCCCACAGAGTAAGCTAAATCACTACGGGCTGCAGGGAAAGTGCCCTGTGCAACGGTCGTTAAAAAACACGATTGACGGGCAGCAGTCAGCGAACCGCCTAGTTGTGTGCTCCTGCACTGTTCACTATTGTAGTAGTAGTAGTTAGTAGCAGACGACGAACAGCGCCTGCTCGTGCAGCGGGCCATCAACGTATTACGCGCCTAAGAGTTGTGCCTGAATAAAGTCCCATACTACTAATATACTATATAGGCGTATATAGTAGAGTTCTTCGGTGCTACCACTACTACTAATAGTATATTGCAATTCTGTACTTACCCTGCGAGGAGAGGGGCCTGTACTACTAACGTGCAACGTTTTCTCCCCTGTTCTGTCCACCGCACGCGCAGAAGCAGGAGAGCATAATGTACGCGATAATGGCCGACGATTCCAAGCTGAACGGCACGGTTCCCATGGCTCAGGCGTTCGACTACGGCTTGCGCCACGCGCCCGAGGAAGACTTTGGCGGCGCGCACCTCTCCATCCTGGCGCCCAACGGAGACGCGCTGTCCGTCACTTCGAGCCTCAACAGCGCGTGAGTGATGCGCGGCCGGCCGTTATTATTGCCACACGTAACGCGGGGAAGAGGCGCGGAAAACGCCAATACGAATGACCATTGAAGCAAGTCTGAAGTCAACTTATTGCGGGTGAAACGCTGTCGGTGTGCACTAATGGACAAAAGTTTACAAGGAAAATAATTGCGTCATTCATTAGCCTCAGACATCGGAAATTCGGTTCAGCGTATGGACCATATGCCGCCTGTGGCTTCTCGGCGAACTGGTTCGTCAAATGCGCAGAAATTAATCCTCCTTCGCGAAACCGCATTTCGTGAGCTTTTTGTCCCGTACTTGAATCCTTAATGTCTATCCCAGTTCCACGAAGAAGTAAAAATAAATTTGATTTGTGAGTCCTTAAGTATTCGCTTTTAATTTGATAGTACTTGTACTCTTCTCTAGTTGTCACCCCGGGCTTTAAGTGATACTCACATGAAGCGATATCTTGGGGTTTGATTTCGTTTTGTACTCCCTTGGCGCTAAATATTTTCATCGCCGTCACTCCTGAATCGTCACTGATGTGAGGTGTTGCTTATTTTTTGGCAGTTGCTCTTTGTGGCATGCCACTCCTTCGGAGTTGGTGATTGTGCATTGGTGTCATGACGAGTAATGGCCACGCAGAACTCCTGTACCGCCAATTTGTGCAGCGCTGTTAGTGATATCCCTCGAGAGAAAAGAGTACAACAGCTGTATCTTACCGGTACTCACCTACGGGGCAGAAACGTGAAAGCTAACGAAAAAGGGTTCAGCTTAAGTTAAGGAAAACGCAGCGACCCATGGAAAGAAAAATGATAGTTGTAACGTTATGAGACTGCAAGCGGGCAGATTGGGTGAGGGAACAAACGCGGGTAAGTGACATCCTAGTCAAAATCAAGAGGAGGAAATGGGCTTCGGCAGGGCATGTAATGCGAAGGCAAGGTAACCGCTGGTCCTTAAAGGCAACGGAGTGGGTTGCAAGAGAAGGCAAGCGTAGAAGGGGGCAGCAGAAAGTTGGGTGGGCGGATGAGATTAAGAAGTTTGCGGGGATACGGTGGCCGCAGCTGGCACAGGACAGGTTTAATTAGAGAGAGACATGGGAGAGGCCTTTGCCCTGCAGGGGGCGTAGTCAGGTTGTTTATGATGTCCAAAAGCCCCGGCCTTGGCATGAGGTCCACCTCTGTAGGCTTGTGAAACACGGAGTTGACACTTGAGTGTCATGCATCCGCTTGCGGCTGTTAGGTTCGGCAGCATGTTCGTCACGCCGTCTGGCCTGCTGCTGAACAACTACATGGACGCTTTCGCCAAACCTGGTCGCCGCTTCGACCTGGACGCTTCGCCGGCCAACCTTCTGGGCCCCAGGAAGCGGCCGATGACCTCCATGGCGCCCACCATAATCACGGAGGGCAAGGCGCCCTCGAACATCTTCGGCATCTTCGGCGCCGGCGGAGGTCTGGAGGGCCTCTCGGCACTGGCACAGGTCAGCTGACCATAGCAGCGCATCACATCACTGCGCGCTTCAGAAAAGTAACATCCTGATTAAAACGTCTTCCAGCCGCTAGGATTCAATTTGAGCCCCCAAAGAGTCCAGGACGAACGAGGACAAGACTCCCTCCATCCTTCTGGATACAATGAAACTTTAAAAGTGCCGTAGCTGCCAAACTACAGGGTCCAAAAGCAAAATCCCGTGGCCTGCAAAGTTTTTACGAAGGCTTTACAATAGCTATTTGAACATCTGTAAGGCGACGCACCAGCCACCAGTAGAGACGGCATTTGGCTGTCCACCTTCCTGTTTATACTGCAGTAGCGGATAATCCGCTTCGTGTAGGTAAGCTTTACCACTGAGGTTATCTATGGCCACTGAAAAAAAAAAAAACGTTCACTGCTGCAGGCCCAGCATTCTCGGGCAAAACAAAAATGGAAAATTTTAAGACACTGTTATAGAAACATTGAAGGTAATGGTGCATTGTTCCGATATGTAGCAAAATCTTTCTTTTAGAGTGCTTGCATCGATCGCACCGAACAGTTAAGACTGCCATAGAAAACCAATGGGGAACCCTTTTGACGGTAGCAAGAACATGGATAGAAAAAAAAAATATACAAGACTGCCGTCGGGTGATCTGCGGATATGTTGATTGTTATAGTGAAATCTTACAATACATGAAAAAATTCGCGTTTATAAACGGTTTCGTGCACAAAACTGCTTTTGTCCAGGATTGTTGGGTATATATAGACGCGCTGCTTGCATCTCAGTGCCCTTTTTGCGGTCACACTTTATGGTCTGCGGTAGCGCGGAAAGGAAAAAGAAAGGTTTTGTTTATTAAATATACGTACAAGTTTCAAAAATGAATATTGGGTGAGCTGGGCTTGTAGAGGACGCAAAGCAGCTCATCCAGCATTGAAAATTAGGAGGGTACGTAGTCCAAAAATATTTGTTACAAAATTGCGCATGCGATTCAAAAGGACACGTAAAAAGTAGAAAATATGAGGTTCGGAAGAATATTACTCTGGAAATAAATATTGAAATCCTTTAATGACGGGAATTCTAAAAGAGGGGGATTTACAGTAGGACAGAAGGTGTAACTGAAAGTGATGTCTCTGTTTTCATTCGTTATGAACGTTTAGAATGCCGCGAAGTAGAGTATTGCTCTTGCCAGAATGTGGCTAAAGCATAGGCCATATAGCGAACAAAAATATGGCGGTAATGTTAAAACAGACGATCTTGTTTTGCTGCGATCCTACTAGTAGCTTGCATTTTTTCTTGCATGACATGCCATTTACGATCGTCTGTGCACATATTCTTTTTTTTTTTTTTGTGAGAAGGAATTACGGCGTTCTCTGACGCACGTGTCCGCAGCGGGAATTTCCCTTCCCTGATGACAGAAGGCGTAGAGTTTCTTAATATTACCTAGAGGAAAAGCTGCCGGTGCTGCACTCCACCCACCATGGACAGGCCCACAGGAATGCCGGGCAGATGAGTCGCATTGGCTGTGTTAGGCGTGAGATGTGGATTCAGCCACAACAATACGACTCTTCGTGGGGCGAACCTCAAATAAATGTCATGGAAGTTTCCATAGCGGCTTAATGCTTGTGCTAAATTCCTTAAAGAAGTGAAAAAGGCACTATTAAAATAATTTCATCGTCACGCACCCTCGCCTCGCAGCTGCCGACTTTGAGGGAGAACCCCCGTTTCCGGCCCAATTCCAGCTAAGCTTGGTAAGATACCTCGTCTTCCCGGCACTCCTGGCGGTGCCCTGTAATAAACTCGCACAGACGGTCACGCCAGATTTTTCTCTAGTTAATACTCAGATAATCTATGATGGAGCCAGGCTCGCTTCAGCCGCTGTGGTTGTCTGACTCGGGCACATGACAGGCAAAAATTTCCTTGCCTCGGTGCGATACATTGCTTCCCGGAGCACTACCATTCGGCGTTCTTGACAGCTAGCGAGTCGATAATCCAGTAATTATAGCCGAAGAAATGCCTCACTAAACCAGTGATAGCGATAAAAGTCGCAAAGTGATAACCGCTTCTGGTAATAGGTGCACTGTGTCTATTGGGTGTTTAGTGCGTGCTATCATTTGGTAGCGGCGATGCGACAGCAAACCAGACACTACTGTCGACGCCATGTTCGAGTTGTCGCCAGCATGTTAGCGAAAAAAAAACACACTTAAAGGCGCACAAGCAAATGTTCATTGTTCTGTTACCGAGTGTGTTGTCGGCAGCATAAGCGGGTACCAGCTAGACCAAATTTATATGCCTGTGATGTAATGTCTCGTGTTTCATTCTTGTGCTCACTTGCAGCTGATCACCTGCCTGAGGGCCTATCCCCTGTGGAGGTGTGTCCGGGACGACATCCGCATGCAGCCCACCTTCCGGGAGACAGTGAGCGGCCTGGTCTACGTGGATGGCAAAAACGCCGCCTACGACCCGGTGAACCTTCATTCCAGTTCGGGGTTAGCTAGGCTACAAGATTCCTTTTCACAGCGACCGCTCTCCCGGGAACTTCACCCGGATGCACGCCGTTAACCGAAAATTCCCCCGTTCAGTCTTCTGGGTGCACAGAATGTCGCAGAGAGGAGCCCGAACACTCCAGTGCGGAAGAGCATCGATAGAAACGCGACCTGTGCGGTCGTATGATGTAGGATGGCCCACTCCCAAAGCATTAGGCAAGCTAGGCGAAGTTGGCATGAGGTCGTGCTGGGGACACTCTTGCGGCTATGCCGTAATGTCTGTTAATGTGGGCCTATCGCGATCACACCTCCCTCCCGAGGGAGGGCGAACACAATTACAGAGTTTTAATGCCGTTAAACCGAGTATGACGTGCGAAAGCAATTGATTTCGAATTAGCTTGACTATCGCTTAGACACTGCCTTAGCATGTCACATCACGTGACCATTCAAGTAGCAACACAGTATTTAAACTTTGTGACCGTTTCAGTATCCACACAGTATAGAAGGCAACTTTCATATCACGTGATCATTATAGGTAAACGCAGGCTATTTCTTTAAACTTTCATACCACGTGACATCGCAGCATCCGCACAATCTCTAACTTTAAACTTTTCTTACCACGTGACCATACAGACCACATCTCCAATACAATTTATTTTAAAATTTCGCGCGACGTGACTCTCCCCAGGCACACCGTATCCAAGCCGTTTCCTCTCAGAGGTCATAGGTCGAGACTTCAGAGGCCTATCGGCTTTTTCATTATTGAATTACTACCCCCTCTTCGTAAAATCTGTCCGCCTGGTTTTGTGTGACGCCACTGCGTGGAATGTGGAGGGGAGGCAGGAGTGTGAGGGGAGGAAATTGGCCAGTCAGACTCTATAGCAGGAGTCACGTGGAGAGGAGGAAACGCGGCGGCCAATCAGAAAAGTGAAGCGGTGGAAAGCGCAATCCAACGCTCTATACACGTCAGTGGTGGTGCTAGCTCCCTTGTCTGCCGG
Organism: Amblyomma americanum; assembly: GCF_052857255.1. Taxonomy (NCBI): domain Eukaryota; kingdom Metazoa; phylum Arthropoda; class Arachnida; order Ixodida; family Ixodidae; genus Amblyomma; species Amblyomma americanum. Next base: position 1,955,843 of record NC_135506.1, on the reverse strand, counting down.
TCTATCTGTGTGAAGCATCCGCTCTCGGGGGTTGGACATCCCGCACCTGCCGGTAAACACGGGCTCCTCAATCACCCACCCAGATACCTAGAGAAGCCTTTCAAATACGGAAATGGGTCGTCTGGCAGATGAAGATGAGCACAGGAGATGCCAGTCGGGCTCTAATGCTAACGCATACATCGCCGCATGAATCGCATTGATCCTCCGTTACTTTTTAGAACGTGGGTCTTAGGCACCCTTTCCTGGCTTGCGCGTCGTCGTTGACGGCGTAACCGGCCGAGCTACAGCAAAGTGAAGAGCACGGCGAAGGATTAAAGTCTTCTTTAGCAATATTAGGGCACTAAGGTTTTCGGGTTCATGGCCTGGTTGGCGTCATTACTGGGTGCTTCGTGGCATCATCAATCGGCCAATGTTTGCTCGGTGACGTCGACACTTACATGACCACAGTGGGACTAATAACCGCAGGTTTCTCTTCAAGCAAATAGCGTACTCATAGCTCAGTGTGGATTAGTGATGTAGTTTCTTCGCACAGTACGGAGAACGGCCACCGAATTTTCAGAGCGATACTTTGTAGGGTTTGCAATGCTGGGAAACGAGCGGCTCGATAGATGTGCCAGATTCTTCTTCGGCCAGCCCTGAGCGACAGCCTGTCCCGCCAGTGAAATGAGAATGGTGACCGATGAGAATGCGACGAAGTCTAGTTTCGGGTCGAAATAGAGGCGCACGCATGCAGGCAGTGGTGAAAAATTTACGTCTTGCGCGACACAGCGGTCATTCTTTTCACCCCAAGTACACATGAAAAAGAGATAAGTGCTATATACAAGAAATAGCATTCAGACGGAAGTTGCAGGGCCTACGTGCTATGTGAAGTTTAACGTACCGAAGCGACAAACGGGCTGCGGATTAATTTACACACATTGCTATGTACACATTAAATGTTTTGCGGGGCAAAATAACATCTCTTATGGTATGAGTGATGGCGTAACTGTGTCAGCAAATCAGCTCCTAACTTTTTTTTTAAATTGCATGATCATGAGGGAGTTCTCACGCGCTTGTGAAACCGGCCGTGGTGTCGCCTCCTCTTCTAGGCGGCCTTGCTTCGGAAGATCGGCCACAAGGTGGTTCTGCGGACCCTGAAGTCGACCGCCAGCGGGATTATCTCCACCAGCAACCTGAGCTGGTACGCGACCGGCGACAGCGTCCACAGCGACGGGGGCAGCGCGGGCCGCTGAGATCTCCTCGAAGACGCCCGCCAGCCACGCGAGAAGCTCCGTCGTTCTGCACGATGGTTGCAACTGCAACCATTAAGCGAGGCATATTTCTAAGCGGCGCTCACCGCCCATAGTATGCTATTTGGGATTGGATGTAGCACGACAGATACACAAAGATGGACGGGAGAAGCTCTATACTAGATTGAGTGGCGGCTCACATGTGTATTTTTGTCTGTTCCTAGCTTGTGCGCGATTTTCGTCAATTATTTCTGTGTGTTACGCCTATGTGTGTATTCCCTAGCTGTGCGAAAGGGGATAAACAAAATCGCTTTCTTGTTCTTGTCTTTTTATGCTTTAGTTGTTTCATGAAGCTGATTCTACGCATATTTTAATTCTGCGACTACTGTATAAATATTAAAATACTGGAATATGCATTGCTACCTTACAGCCACTGAAGGCGCCATTCTTTGTACGCATTTTGCAAACATCCATGCCTCTACTAGGCTTGTCCCTAGACCTCAGAAAAGCTGTTGGTCATCGCTTTAAGTGCCTGCCGAAAGAGCCGTTGCAATATTGTTGCGCAAGCGAAAAATAAAGCACACCCCAGACTTCGCCCGTAGCTCTAAAGTGTCGCGGCTAGTAAAGCGCCGAGTAAAAAATATTAGCGCTGCCGAGAGGAGCAATCGCAGCTCGCGGACTTCTCGAGAACTAAAGTTATCGGAGTGTTCGCGAACCGCAACAACCAAAGCAGCCCAGGGCAGCTCAAGACTCTTTTTAGGTCGCGCGCTATTCAACCGAGAGGGTTTCCGAGTTTTAATGCTATGGCATTACTGTGGTGGTCCCACCGAAACCCCGGCGATTTCCGGTGTCACGAGATTCGCTGATTGGTTTAGAGAGCTCACGTGATCTTTTGACGTTATCGCAACTTGCCCACCTTGGCAGCTGACTGCCTAGCCACCGGATTGTGAGCATTAAAGTTGTCTCACGAAATTCTCCGATTGGTCGAGAGAAGTCGCGCGACCTTGCGACGTCACCACAACCTGCCCTCGGGATTGTAAGCAGAGTTGTTCGTAACGCGTTACAAGTAATTGATTGCTTCTAATTGCATAAATACATTTTCAAGCGGTAACCTTCCTGGTAATTCAATTACTTTTTATGTAATTGATTACCGATAATGAGCCCCGCGCCATCTGAAGCGACGACGACGGTTTAGCAATTAACAGATACACACGGTGACAAGAAGCCCCCGCCACATTGGTCAGAGCTCCTAGATCCCAGGTGCAGAGTAAATCCCAGCGATCTCTTCCCTGGTTCACCTCACTGTGGTAGCAGTATTCCCGAATACACTCGCCAAAATTCTGAGCAACCCTTCGTCGCACAGCATTCTGGTTGGTGTCATAGCTTTTCTCTTTGCATATAGCTTACATGTTTTAGTCAAGTTTGAGGCTAGCTTGTGACAGCGGTTAGAACCAATGACTTATGCACCTTCAGTTGCACGCTTTAAGGCGCGGTTGAGGTGTCCACCGAGACGTCAAGATCTGAGAGCTACTGCGTCCTCAGCTCTGTTACGCTTATTTGTGCATTCCCGGTACGAAAGGGGCTAAACAAAGTCGCTTTCTTATTGTTTTTTTTTTACGCTTTAGTAGTATCATGAAGCTGACTGTCTTTAAACACCGGGCTGGCTCAAAACACATGCTTTCGCTTTCGCATTCCTCCACGCCCCGCCGCGGTGGCTCAGTGGTTAGGGCGCTCGACTACTGATCCGGAGTTCCCGGGTTCGAACCCGACCGCGGCGGCTGCGAAGGCGCCCGTGTGCTGTGCGATGTCAGTGCACGTTAAAGATCCCCAGGTGGTCGAAATTATTCCGGAGCCCTCCACTACGGCACCTCTTTCTTCATTTCTCCTTTCACTCCCTCCTTTATCCCTTCCCTTACGGCGCGGTTCAGGTGTCCAACGATATATGAGACAGATACTGCGCCATTTCCTTTCCCCCCAAAACCAATTATTATTATTATTATTATTATTATTATTATTATTATTATTATTATTATTCCTTCCTCCACGTAAGCAGACTTAAGCACCCCTAGAATTTTGAAGAGAACGCTGCACTATATAGCTAGATAAATCCGATTTCGCCGTGCGTTGCCGGTTGACCTTCAAGTGAACCAGAGGTCAAGTGTGGTTATAGGCCTCGCCGTATGTGGTCCCCCATGGGTTCGCACCACTTGACCTTTCGATTCGCCGCTAGAGGGCGGTAGTCGCGTGACGTCGCGCGATGGAAAGTGCCGTCGTGACGTCAGTCTGGGGCGAATATATAGGCCGCAGCGTTCATTGGGTGACCAACCGCTCGCGATCAACCATTAATTTAACTGCCACCTGCCAGGCTGGCAGGTTGGGCGCGCTGGCTATCCAGTGTACGGAACGCACTCAACGTTACAGACTCCAAGCCGTGTCTAGTTGCCCGATGCACCACAGCTTTCGCTCTCTAACCAGGTTCAGCAATAGTTAAACCGCAGGTAATTTTTTTTCAAAAAACTAGTTGTATAGCTGTACAGTTTTGAGAATCACAACCTGACGGTAAACACTGGTGATAGCAGGAATGTTTTCTAATCAGTTCCTTCTTTCCCAAAAACGATTTGTAAAACATTGTACTGTTTCAAACACTGGTGTTGGCAACGTAGCGACAACGGACCGGCTTTGAAGTAGCATCGGGCGCGATCTGTCCGGAACACACCCGGGTCTCCGCCGTCTTGTGCGGCAGTTCTACACTCGAGAAACACGACGTGACCGCTCTGCAGGCACTCCCCGTCCTGTCGGATGGCGCCGCGAATTGCGGCCACTGCACGCAACTCGGTGGCTTCCACACAAGGCAGCACGGAGCAACAACGAAGCGCGGCGCTTCACAGAGGGGCCTCTGCATCGAATCATTGCGCAATGACGACCTGGAGCCCGACGTGTTCGCACGTTGTAATATTGACACCGCCCATTCATCGTCGTCGTCTCAGCGTACCAGTAGGTACGCTGAGAGGGTTCAGCGTACCTACTGGTCTCTTCACGCAGAAATGCGAGAAAATTAGCGACAACTTGGAAAAAGAATTGCTGTTGAAAATTAACGACTAACAAAATATCAAGCAAGCCGCAGTAGGTCATAGCAGTCCGAGTATATGTGTGTTATGGCAATAAACTTTGGAAATAAAATAACGCAATAATAATCGATTACTTTCCTGTAACTGTACTCTGTTACAGAGGTCAGTTACATTCTACAAGGTGACTTAAATGAGTTTTTGAATTCACTCAATTCGCTTGAGAAACCGCCGTGCTACGCGTGCCATCTTTTTCAATCACATGTCTGCTAACTGAACAGAAATGGTGTGCTCTGGTGAGTGAAAAAGGCTAGTAAAAATTACCGACGACCGGTGCGGCGTAAACAAAAAGAAGAAAAATAAAGAGAATTATATGCAAGCGATGACAAGGTCGAGGAGTGGAGAAGGCCTGAGGTTGAGGTTGAGGTGTTGAATGCTACAGGCGGGGTTAGTCTTGCTTTATCTGCCGGCAATTGCTCCACCGCAGCGTCCCTTCGATATTAACAATGCCGCATCTACCCCGCTAAGCGCACAATTTCTTATAAAAGCACACATTCTCTCCCGCAGTCACCATCTATGCACACAATCAATCCACACAGTTCACATCACAGTCCACTCCAGAAGTCACCATCTATGCACATATTCAGTCACAGTAGAACATAGACCTTGCGCCCCCTCGTTATCGGCGAGTTCGCGAGCCACCGCACGGCGATTTGCGGTTAGTATACTTTTTACTCTCTGCTGCACCTTCGATCTATAATAAGAAGCATGGAGATTCGTGGCGAATGGAGCGTCTGGGTAATGTCCGTTTTATGCTTGGGTTTCAGCGATGGCAAGCGACGGCCGTCGCAAGTGGAAGCTCCATTGACGCTGCCCTTACCGTGAGCACTGAAGCATCGCCGGCAGTACAGCAAACTGTCTTTCATAGCCTGCAGACAATGGCTACTTCGCTTTCTTTGAATCTAAGTGCAGGCTAAAACAAGCCGACCGTTCACCGCACACTGTATAGACCGAAGCGATAGTGTGCAGACGAACCGCTCCACAATGTCAAGGGCCCTTTTCCGAATGACCGTTACCTTGTGCGCGAAAGATAAAAACCCCTGACGTCTGCGAAAGAAACGCAATCGTCTCTGCGACATCTTCGAGAGGTTCGGTCCGGTATCGGCCGATGCCGATCTCGAAGTCACTACAAGAAAGCGCTGCCCAGACACAGCCGGCCAGTAGATAGCGGTTCATCCAAGCCCCGTCATCAGGTAAGATCTCAGCGAACGCCCTAAGTCCGTATACATTCGGGAAAAAAAGAAGCGAAGCTACGCAATGGAATATAGATACATTTACGGTTGTATCAGTAACTTCTGTCTAAATCTTTACTGACTTATATTGCTCTACCCAGCGAAGAATACGCAGCGAATGCGCTTTCCAGTGAACTTCATCAGGTTGCACTCGTCTGCAGTCGCCTCGACAGTTAGCGTCCGCGTTTTAAACTGCGACTTTGCACTACATCTCGTAATGCTGGACCAAAAATATCGCGCAAAATGGAGATCTCAGAAAATACCCGGCCCCTTTGTCAAGCAGTCCTTCCACGCAAAGCGCATTTGCTACGGCAGCTCGAAGCATATATAGCTGGAACCGGGTTACGAACCTGGTACAGTTGTTGTCGCTATTCATGTGTTCGGTTTACATAAGGATACGCTAGTGAAATAAAGCGGTTTGTGCCTCTTCTGTCCGTTTGGCGCCTCGTAGGATAGTGCTGTTAAAGTTGCCCTCGAGTAACGAAATCCGCTCGTGGAGCAAAATAAGCGATACCATATTCTAACGGAAGCCACCGTTCCCACTTGGGCTTTCAGAGCGCTTAGCATCGAATTTTATTATGCTATACATAATCATGAAATCCAGGGTTCGACGGAAACCCGTCTGGTTGGGTGTGTTTATGGCGGACATTCTTCATTCGTTTCTTTCATTGTGAACAAGGCCCCCGTAATCTATAGGGCCTAAACGTCAATTTTTTAAACGATTGGACGGGGCTTGAAGAATTTCCGCCATATACGTAATCATGAACAATTAGTTACATTTATGTTTCTGGCTCGTTCCCCTTTGCCTTCAGTCTGAAATGTGTACTAACGTACTTATGTGCCACGGTACACACGCTTGTACTGAGGTGGGTTTTCAACGTCTTTATTGCAGACAGCAAGAATGCTCGTGCAAGTGGGAGCAGTTGTTGTGCTTGCTGGTAAGTTTAGCCCACATCGTCCAATTTGTGAAAAGAGAGCAGTCTACAGCTTAGGGGAGAGCGAAGAATAACGCAACATTTTGTTACTTAGCACCCCCTAACTTTTAAATGAACAATTGTATTAACTTGAAATTTGGGTGATATGACCCGCCATATATTTACTAGAACTGAACTTAAAAAGTGGACCAGATTGATTTTTTCTAAGCAGATACAATATTTCCAAGTGAGGCTTGGTGGATGAGAAAGCGGTCGAAAAAGCTGGAAGTTCTGCGCACGATATTTTCCAAATAGTGCTTCTCAATCAACCTAGCATCGTCGATTAATGTAAGTGTTTATTTATTACAGTATGTTTTTTTACCGCCTCGGGAAATGCAGAGAGGATTATTGTAGTAGCAGTGTACATGTGGAGCAAAACGCGATGTTGAGATGTTCTGCAGGGACCAAATTCAATGTAATGCCTTCACTGCTGCCTGTTAACTCTACTAGTGTTATTTCTCTAGCATGAGCTGAATGTACAAGAAAAAGGAAGACAGTGAATGCTCACTAGCGATCAGAAAACATGAAGAAAGCTTTCGAGATGGTGCCGGCAAGCGTTATGGTATTTCCAAAGGCACCCACCATAGAACAGTAAAGAAAATAAGAGAATATTAAAGACGGAAACTGTTTAGAAAGTGTTGCGAACCTCAGATGCACGCTATGTGCGGCTGGCATGCATGAATAGCTATTTGAGAACACCTTGTGACAATAGAGCAAGCTCTGCTCGGTTTGGCCTACTCTTCCCTGGCAAAATTGCTCTAGACAGTCTATCTTTCTACAGGCTGTCTATAAATCCTATAGACAGTCTATAGACAATCTATAGATTTATGGCCATACACTTACTGTGGACTTTTGTCTTTAGACAGTGTATAGACTATGAATAGACGGAAGGAAATATTCATAGGAAAGCAATAGGGTCTATAAGAAGTCTATGGACAGTCTATAGACCAATTTGATTAGGGTCACATTCAAAATGTGTTTACGCGCTACTAATCCAACCAAATCGCATGCTCATTCAACACGGCTGAGCGAAGAAGCAACAACCGTGACAACAAAACAAACAGCAAAGTTGCGATGAATGCACGAAATTCAAAGACGTCGCGTAGCCAGGCTACGCGCAGAGCCCCGTAGCAAAACAGAGCGGACTGCAGTTTCACGTGGAACAAAACAGTGCCCTCTTCGTCCTGAGTACAGTGCCAGTCACTCAAATAGGCTCGCAACGATTGTCTATATAGATATCCACTAAGCAAACTGCGGGTGCCCCATTGCGTAGAGTGAGTTTTAAATTTCGTTGAATTTTCCTTCGTTCGTCTTCAGGTGGCCTTTTCATATTTGATGAGCGTGATGTCAAGACGGTAGGGTGTAATTCGGCCGTATTTCTTTCTTTTTTTAATAAACAGTAATGCTGATGATTTGCGAATGTGCGTCGTGCTTTTCCCCACTCTCCAATACGAACAAAGGGGGTCTTGAATTCTGAGGTCACTCGAGGGTGGAATTAAATGCGACCTCTTTTATCCCTTAAGCACAACAACCATTCTTTCGACAGATATTGTAATGGCAGCGGTACCTGACCAAAAACAGGATGCGGGGCGTTGGTCAGTTTTCTGAGGTTGCCATTTTTTTTTTCTCGTACCAACGGCTGACAATTTTCTTGCTTGCATTTTAACGCGCGAATAATATCGATGATACTGTGCACATCGTTTATTTCAACTGCCTTCGAAATGCGCGTATGTGCCGGGTTCACTGCATAGCGGGGCAGTGATTATCCGAAGCTATTTGTTTCAAACTGTTGAAGGAATAGATGCGGATAAGGGAAACGTACATCGCAATACCACAAAGTTAAATAAGCGCCAAAATGAACATGTATACCAGATACGAGCGAAAATGGAGTATTGATAGCATCTGCACTTGCGGGATGACACCACATTTCTGTGGTCTGCATTGTAGGCCCCTTCGTTACTAGGGAGACCGTTGCATTCCCATACACGCAGTCAGGCTCGTCGCTGCATAGGTTGGCGCTCACCTATCAAAGTACTTGACAGTGGAGGAGCTGGGTATCTCGAGAGGCTATATCTCAAGAACACTACACACTTTCCACAACTGAAGCCGCTCATCCGTCGGTACCGCCTCGGTACTTTCAATGGTAGCAGCTTTCGCTGTCGCAGTGGCTGGGGCTTAGAGATATTCGATTAAAGAGCCGCTTGAAAAATTTCCGCTCAGCACGTTCGCTTTTTTCAGTCTCGCTAGTAGGGTGTGAAATACAGGTTACAATAATAGTTGTGCTTTGCCGAGTTGTATATCGTCAGCACAAAGGGTTTCGTTAGTACTGGGAAAATGGAGCAGCTGAAAGCCATAATCTATTCTTTATTGCTCGTGTAAATAAATAAAAATGTAGGGACACTTAAGCACCGCCTTAAGAGTGTGACGCGATGGCATTAATGGGGCCATTCAGCGGCCCGGAGACGTTTTAGCACATCCCTTCGCACGTATGGAAATGGAAATGAGAAACTGCTTTTTGAGAAAAGGAGAGAGAGACGCAACTTTATTTGTCACAGGTGTCGGAAATTAGGGCAGGTGGGTCCTGTGTGGCTCCCAAATGGGTGCGACGTCCTAGGAACATGATATCAGTGGAAGTTGAGTGGTCTTGTTTGGCTGGGGGAGGATTTGGTACCGACTTTCTGCAGAGGGAGCTGGCAGGAAGGCCTATGGGGGGGGGGGGGGGGGGGTAATTTCCGCATCCCCAGAGGACGTGCGCCTGAGTGGCGGGTTCTCCGTGATTGCAACTTGGGCATGTGGTACCATATTCCCACCCGCCGTTGTGGCTCAGTGGTTAGAACACTCGGCTACTGATCCGGAGTACCCGGGTTCGAACCCGACCGCGGCGGCCGCGTTTCGATGGAGGCGAAACGCAAAAGGCGCCCGTGTGCTGTGCGATGTCAGTGCACGTTAAAGATCCCCAGGTGGTCGAAATTATCACCGGAGACCTACACTACGGCACCTATTCCTTTTTTGTCCTCTCAGTCCCTCCTTTATCCCTTCCCTTACGGCGCGGTTCGGGTGTGCGCCGATATGTGACACATACTGCGCCATTTCCTTTCCCCCAAAACCAATTTTCAATTGTCATATTGGTTTTGGGATGAAGGAAATGACACAGTATCTGTCACATATCGGCGGACACCTGATCGCGCCGTAAAAGAAGTGATAAATTAAGGATGAAAGAGGTGTCGTAGTGGAGGGCTCCGGAATAATTTTGACCACCAGGGGATCTTTAACGTGCAGTGACATCGCACAGCACACACGCGCTTTAGCGTTTCGCCTCCATCGAAACGCGGCCGCCGCGGTTGGGTTCGAACCCGGGTACTTCGGATCAGTAGCCGAGCGCGCTAACCACTGAGCCCTCCGACGTCATCTTTTATTTTGAGGCTCTCACCTCTCCTCTAACGCTGCAAACAGTTCGCGCAGCTGCGCACAGAGGGCGCCACAAATCCGTGGAACAAGTTGCGTCTGGATGGCGCAGTTGGTAGCGCTTCGCCTCTTGTGGTGTGCCATTCCAGCTGTTTTATGGATCCAAGACCTTTTGCTACGCATACGAGGTGAATAGCGACAGAAAGGATACAGAAGCGAAGGGGCAAGAATGCTAACGCAATGTCTCACAGTGTGGACCTAATAATTTGTTATTTTGAGGCTTCCTTCTAACCATGCAACGACCGACTTGAGCCATTCAGTAGCCTGAGCAAACATTTTTAGTGTGCGCGCGTCAAAGAGAGCAGGAAACTAAATGAGACTGAATTTGTGCTATCTGTGAGCTGTAAACGGCACTTCGGTGCTACAGTTTCCTCGTCATGCCACGAGGTGTCATTCGTACGGCTATGAAAGTAAAATCTCCTACACCCCTGCTGCAGTCGCTGGCGTCAACATCTCAAGCACACACGGAGGCCTCTCGCATTTACAAATATTGTCCGTAAAGCTGCATTGAGAATCGCATTCGTACAAGTAAATTAGCTGCCGAGTGCAGCATACACACGAAGCGTCAAAGGTCGGCGTCAATACTGATCTCAGTAGGACGAGTGTTTAAGGGAAGCCCCCAAGGTTGAGTAGACTTCTAAAAAGGGAGTAGTTACTTATTGGCCTCCACCGAAGCGCAGCCATACGGCTACAAAGAAAAGCTATAGAGCTTCCACAGAAAATTCGTAATCGAAGAAAAGTGTCCTTGTTCGGGGTTCAAAGCCGGGACCACCGCCACACCGGGGCAGTAGCTCTACCAACTGCACACTGGACCCTAAACATTGGACCAAAAAGTCTCCGCTTCGAGTTGATCAGTTTGCTCTCTCCCTACCATATGCAAGCTTGTTCCAGTTAGCTCACAACTTCCCCAGTGGTCTCGGGTTCGAACTCCGGAGCAGGACGCATTTATCTCCAAATTTCTGTGGACGCTATATAGATTTCCTTTGTAGCCGTATGGCTTAGCTTGGGTGGATGTTAGTACGTAATTAATCCCTTATTATAACAATGACCTTAACTCTAACTTTATCAATATTATATGTCCTATTCTCGTGTGGAAGGGATCTAAATTAGCAACGGACGCGTTTGGTGTCAGGAGGTTCCTACTGGCAGGCATGTATACGCACGCGGAAAACACTCGTCAGTGACAGCTGCGACCGGTAACGTGAACCTAGATTAAAACCTACCTGCATCGCAAAAGTGAGCATCTTTACTCTTCTTTCTTTGTCCAATGACGGCATAGCCTGCGCGTGGGCCAGCCCCGGGCACATCGACTTCGTGGTCGACCAGGCGTTGGCCGGGGCCGGCGTGGACGTGCTGCCGCTTCCGGACATCTCGTTCGACGTGGACAACCAACAGAACTGGACCTTCTCGGGATACGTCGAGTTCCACCTGCAGAACGGCACCCTGGGAAACCTGCGCCGCAGGGTACGTGCAAGTCACATATATGCTTGCTTACCGAAGGGGAAAGTAGGGAGAAAAGAGGTTGGCCCCCACAGAGAGGCCACGCTCACCGAGAAGGAGGCTTTTATGGGGACCAGAAGATACAAAACAAAAACAAAGAAAAAAAGGCGTCGCCACCACCGGTCGATTGCGCAGGTAAAATGCAGCCGTCGACACCCATTTTACGCCTCCGTTCAGTTCAAGGCAACCTTTACTCTTCGGTAATGAATCGACTAGAGGGAAGATTGTTAAATGAAATTGTGTTTTTTGCTGCGGGACAAGCATATCCCAAAGCAGCCGGCGAATCACCTTTCAGATAGACCAGCCTATGCATGGAGTTGTCCTCTAGGTACCTGATGTGCCAAAGCAGAAACAAAAGCGTGAACGCTTGAGCGGCGTACGCATTGGTGTCCCCAGAGAGAACTACTCGAATGGCGTTTAGAAACCTGCAGGCGTGCCTCGGCGTCTGCAGCGTGCGGATGTCTGGCTGAATTCATTCACCCATCGACGCACGGACCTCCCGTGGTATCTACCTTCCTGCCTTCTCTCCGATTATCCTCTCTCTCGCGGTGGATTTGAAGTGTCCACTTTGAATTAGATATGTTCCGCGGCTTCTTTTGCATCCCGACGTCCTCTTTAGTAAATCACCGTATCTCCTTGGCAAGGTGGAAGACCCCACGAGTGCAGACAGGGTGAAGAAATTGGCGGCGATGAAGAATAGCATCTTACTTACAATACTTGGAGCCCAAGCTGCGAACTGAAAAAGCCAAGCCGCACAAACAGGGTAAACTGTGGCTTTGTAGCTGGCGAATTTGCAGTTCTTAAATATACAACATCCGTAGTGGGGCGTACAGGCTGCGCCTCACCGAAGTGCCAACTTGTGCTCCCTTCTTAGTGTCGTACAAGGCTTTCACTGCGGCTGAAACATTTGCAGCAACAGAGATTTCCTGGTAACAGGAGCTGGGCCTCGGTTAATCAATGGCATACCAGTAGTGGGTGGCTACTGCTTAAGTACCCTGGGGTACAATAAAAAATAAACAATTTATTATAGCATGTTCTCTACCTAAATCAGTGCAGTCGCTTAGTAGTGCGGCTACTGAGCCCAAGATTGTATGATCGAAATGCGACCAAGTGCAGAAACGACGGTGTGCTGTGCGATGTCAGTGAGCTTGTTAAAGAACCCCAGCTAATCGAAATAAATTCCCAGCCCTCCACTGAGGCGTCACTCACAGCCCAACTGTGGCACCGGGACTTTAACCCCCTCGTACGATAAACTGCATCGTTGTCCTCATGACCCTGCATACCCCGCTCTTTACGTGGCCCTCACTAATGAAGCGCTGATGTCCTTTCGACTCGATCTCTTCAGCATGACGCTTCTGAAAGTTAAGCCTAGTACACATACGCCGTCAACGAATTAAAGTTCCCGACAGCAGCAGTCACATTCACATGGTCGCCGCGAAATCTGAATAGATTTCTTGTGCGAAGCTACGCAAAAACGGACCAAGTTCCATGCAGACAAGGCGTTGGAGATTAATCCTGAAGAGCATCGAGCTTGTCTCCTTGAATAAAGCTGGCTCACAAGCCGAGAGGAACTTGGGTCAATACTTGCTGTCAAGGAAAATGGGAAGAGTTAGCGCAGCACATGACTGAAATGCAAATAATAATAATTATTTCGGGCTTTTCAGGCTCTGTTCTTGGTGATAAGAGTGGGCGTTTTCGTAGTAACAACAAAACTGAAAAAAGTTTGTCTCAGTGCGCATTGGACAGTTTACTGCATCAGTGTTTTTATAGCTCACGCGAGTTGTGAACTATAATAAGTGACAGTGCGAAGAAACCGAATCTGTCGGAGAAAAACACCGCTGCGATAAGTTATCTAGAGTACACTCTGGCATACGTTTTCCAGTTCTATCGCTCGCTCCTAAGGCTCTCGACCTGTGGTCAGCACCAAATGAAAAAAAAAAAAAAATTAGGATCTACGCTCTTTTAAGCCCTGCCTTACGGCCTTCCCCTTCCTGTTCACTGGTGCGTTCGTCACAACAGCCTCTCGCTTATTCGGAAAAACCCCCTGCGTGGATACGCCCGGAAGTGTTGACTGTTAACACGAGTAGCCGTCCGTGTTGACGCAGGTGCGACGAGTGGGCGACTGCGGCCTGCGCGGCGACCAGGACGCCGGCTCTCCGCTGGTGGAGATCTGGTGCAACTTGAACCTGCGCGGCGTGGTCGCCAGATACGACGTCCAGGTGATCGTCGACGACCGGTCCAGCGCGGTGGCAGCCGAACTGCTTGTCGACACTGGCAATGTCTACTTCAAGCTCGAGTCGAGACAGGACAACTGCACAGAGTGTACGTGGCGACGCGTGCGGACAGCTTTCAAAGCTGAAGCGCGATTACTCGCTGTTACTGCCCACCGTCCTCCGCCCGTTTCTTTCACATTGATGTGGAACTTTCTCCACGGTCCTCTGAAGTTCTCGTCTTGGTAGTGGCTGCAGGGACTGCTCACTTTCCCGGGCGTAAACGCAGTTACCTTTGAATGCGTAGTTAACAGAAGGCTGCCGCGATCACTAGTGAGAAATTTACGGTAGAGCATCCAAGACACCTCCACCGAATTCCAGTGCCAAGAAAAAAACAGTTCTATTGCTCCTTCTGGCTATGTTGATAGTTGCTTTGAAGCAAAAGACACATTTGCGGATGAAGAAGTGTGACGTAAAAGTGAACCAATTTTTTTTTTCACTTCGCCCGATCCAAACTCGCGATGTCAACACCAGAAGAGATTCCATGACCACACACTGGAAGTGAATGGTGCTGTAGCACGGCCTCACGGATTGGCGTTTCCTGTCTTGGCGTCACCACAGTTGGCTTGCGAAAACGGCTGCTGGTGGCGACACCTGCATTTCACTGCGTGTACATGTATTAGCTTATAAGAGCTCAGTTTTGGGTGAAAGTAGCGTCTTTGTCATTGTAACGTGGCAATCTTAGATACAGGTCAACATAAATTTGTGCCCAATGTCGCTTTGGGGTAGCAAGGGAAGGGGTAGGTGCTGCATAGTTTCTGCGACTGTGTTCACCTGACAGGCAGGCCCAGGATGCGGAGGGGAACAGGTGCGGTGTAACTATTGCTGGCTCTTGTTTCACACCATGAGAAAATGAAAAGTCTGCGAGTTTTTTTTTTGTCCCCATGTACAAAAACTATGTCACAACAGGGGAAAAAGATTAAAAAATAGAGTGTCATAGACTGCGCCACTGTGTATAAAGGGAGTCATCACATCTACAGTTAGAACAAATATCAATAGGAAACAGTGAGTTTGCACACAGGAACAAATTTTGTTATTTCTGCATTGAAGTTGAATATGCTGTCGGTACATTTAGTCGAAAACAAAACCATGTAGAAAAAGAGAAAAAAGTTTGCCGTACCCAGAAATTATGGACAAGCTCATTTTTTTCACGGATAGTTGTTTATGAACGTCACGTTGTCACGTATCGTAAGACTGCAACGCAGTACTCATCTGTATATAGCCCCTCCTCGAGATGCTTACCGCTTATTGTCAAAAACACACCCCATCGAATTTCTATCTACTCGGGGCGAGCTTAGGAGAAAATTTAAGAGCAAGATATCGCTACGCGACTGAATGTTAAACCATTCCCATCAATATGTTTATAACAGTATTTTAAAATATTCCGCAGTTGCATCGCAATTAAAAGGAATGCCCAAGAAAGCTAGATTTGTTCTCGCTCAAACTTACAGCGTTATCATTGGTTTAATGCTCACAATGCGATGCCTTTCAAACTGTTACATGCGCACCCTCCCACATTTTGCATAATAACACGTTTTGCATTGCTAAAATAAAACGCGTAAAATGTTTCTCTGCTACGCAGCTTGCTTGTTCGTGCAGAAATTCAACGCACGACGTGGCAATTAATGGTCTCTTTTTCTCTAGTAACATGCTAGGATAGAGTACTTGCTTGATTCAGTCACAGTTAATTAAAAATCTGCATCATCTACAGCGACAAAGCCAAATCAAGCATCGTACGTAGCAGTGGCTATGATCCATCTCGCTTCTGGATAAATGACCACTCTAAAGTGGCGGCGAACATCATTTAGGGTAACTCATTTTAGGGCAGATGCGCCGCCAGAATCAATGCAGTGTATGCTGCTTGTCAGGATTTTTGTCGCACGGACGATGCTGATTTTTAATTATTTTCGGCGGAATCAGTCAAATAGTGTTACAGAAAACGGGGCATTATATGCCGCGTCATGCGTTAAATTACAACACGAATAAGCAATTAAGCGCTGTAGCGGAGACAAAAAAAAATAGTGGGAGAGTGTAGAGTTGTAATATTTTTTTCAGTTTCGCTGAATAATGGAGCAGCCGAGACATTCATATTTGCATGAAAAACAACTCTTCTCTTCAAACTTATTCCTCTACATTAATAAAGTTTCTCTCTCTCTTCAAACATCCCCTTTGAAGTCTAATAAGAAATAAACAGCTTTCTTGAAATCCGCTCCTAACCTTTCATGAAGCATCATCTACAGAACCCAGCTGAGCTGAATGTCTGCTACGTATTGCCAAAAGTATTTGGATGTATCCGCTTTAATTCGCAGACAGCGCGACATGCCCCTTATCTGGAGCACGCGAGGAAACACTGGTGTGTGTCATAAGCAGAATCTGGTCGCTTTTATTTTTGTGCCAAATGGTTTGCTAATCTGCATGTTGCGCTTCTGGTGTGTTTTTTCCGCCACGGATGCATCAGAAGACCTGAGCAGATGCGAAGCTTACAACTTTCTTCGTCTCATCAACGTCGCCTTGCACGCATCTTCGCAGGTTCGCACTTCACGGACTTCCAGGTGACTGACGTGTCCGCCAGGCTGAAGCCCCTCGGCGTGGCGATGGAATTCGCCCCTGACGTCATACGGCAGTTCGAGGGCGAGGTGGTGGCCCGGGCACCGAAGCACATCTCCTACGCATTCACAGCGGCATACAAGCGGGCTCTGGCGGAGAAGATCGCCACACTGAAGGCGTCGGACTTCACTGATTGAGCCCAGAGAGCGCTGTTCTGCATAGGGGGAAAAAATCAACACACCGGACGCAAGTCCCGCAACCAAATAAAGGCGCTGATCACATTTTACATTTCTGCCGCGATTGTATCCACGACGGCCAGTTGCTGCGGAATTATACTGCAAAACAATATATAGAAATACCTAATTCATTCGATTCGCGAATAAATATTTCGGCCTCCGGTAACACACACACGCGCACACGCACACACACAAACGCTTTTACCGAGTCAACTGTTACAGGAAAATTGCTTTCTGATCGCGCGGTCCGCACGAAACATTAGCAAAGGCGCAAACAGCTGCACGCATGGCCGGGCCTGTTTAAATCCTTGGGAAAGCAAGCATCCAAGCTATCCTGCACACCACCAGACATGAAAAAATTGCTAGGTTAGCATGAAAACTTTAGGCAAGCGTATGTGAGCTGGCAGACAGGTCCGGGCGGAGGGGGCGGGCGATTATACTGATTTTTATCAGTGGTTGTCCTGCAGTGGGTTTCGAAGCGACCACCTCTCGTAACCGAGGCAGACGTCCGAGCTACTAGGCTACCCCAGCGGCGGTGGTCGTGAAAATCACGCTGTCATGTACCGAGAATTCCGGAAGGACACTTGCTCCGAAGCAGACCAGTTTTCTTCAGATTATGGTGTTATGTCGTCGTGTCTGCACGGTTTTATTCAAGGAACAAGCACTTAGACGCTACGCGAAGATTTCGCCGACTTAATGAATACTGCATTTGATCGCAACGAGGTTGCTTTTGTGCTCTGTTTCTGGACATCAGGAAAGCTTTTGATAGCGTGAGCCGTAATAGAAAGATTTAAATGTTTGAGTGTCGTGGTTCCTTCTGCTCTTTTCTAAGCAACTTTTTCCGTGACATGACCGTCGCCAATTTGTTTCAGGAATAACAATCACCAGAAAATTATGCGGCTTAGCCCTAGCGTTTTCGTTCTGCTTTGGCGCGGAGATGGCGGTGAGCAAGCAAGCTCTAAGTGATCTATGAAACACTGGACGCCGATGTAATTTACATCAGGGCACGATATCCTTCTCCACAGGAATTTCGAGTTATGTGCAGGATTTTATTCAGCTGTGCAGCAATAATTTTCTATGATATTTTCAGGCTCATACAAGCCCTCGCACGTACACATGAACGCATGCACGAAACGCACGCACGCGCATGAAGAAAAAAGTACTAACAAAGAGGACTGATATCTTATGCAGCTACCTGAGTACACTTGGGAGGGAAATAAAGTTTTGCTCACACATGCTGACTCCGCACATGAAACGATTCTCTTTGAGACCACTGGCAATCTTCAAAGAGGAGGATCCCTTCTTCCCGCTTCACTTTTTGAACAAAATCATCAGAGGGCACAGCCAAGCGAACTCTCTCCAATACTTTCGAAGCTCAAAATAAAGCTAGCACTTGCTGTGCTTTTTCGAAATAAAAAAAAGCACTAATAGAAAGAATAAACGAGGAGAGGTGTACGCCAGGTGCGCGCTTTCCAAACTCTCGAAAGTGAGCGGCCCGTCAGATGAATTTAAAATCGCGATTTGTTATTCTCGGGCTCCTGGAAGAAATATTAGTAACTCTAACGCGAGTCTTTTTTTTTTCTCGACTGACGCTGTTTACTGTTTATTCTCTGTTCTTGGTTAGCTGTTTCTGCGGACCTCAACGAATATATTGCGCGCGCTGGTTCGCTTTCTCGAGATTACAACGCCTTTCGGCCTTCTAGGATGTGCACAGCACGACGTAGCTCGCAGAATGTGGGTAACTGAAAAAAAAAGGAGTTACTGTTGTACTTTCCCTTCGCCTTTTATTGCTGCCGTGAGTTTCTCGTTCGCTGGCTGGTGAAAAGAGGCGCTCGATCGCTGCAATCAATTGTGAACGTTGGCTTATCCAAGAGAATCTTCCTCTTGTTCGATGACGCTCTTTACTGGTTCTGCCAGGCTGGCACACTTACACCAGTGACCGTTTCATGATGCAGCTTTCATTTCACTGTTCTTCTGTTGTTTTACAATTCCGACTCCTTCTTCAAGCTTACTTTTTCTGCAGCTTGTGGTAAAGAAAACTGCGATTGCCTTGGAAAGATTGCTTCGGCGTAAAAACCGTTCAGGCATCCCGATAAGCACTGCGGTCTGCGCACTAGTCATTTAGTTTAATTTGAGAATCGAAAACCCAAAGAATTATGGAAACGTGTAGCGGTGACAGTTTCTGTTCTCTGACTTATTCCTCCCTTGACGGATAGTGCACCTTTCATAAGGTAATAATTAAAAAAAGTATGCTAAGGTTATAACCAACTCAAGGTCAGTGCATATTGTCACGTGATGGTGACAGCGCCTGTGGACGACAGACGGACAGACTGAAGTTGTTCTAAAACTAAGTCTTTATTGGTCTGTTTTGCGCCCACGAAAATTGACCTCGGCATCCGCGATAGCAACACAAATTAAGGGGGTGGCGGTGGGGGGGGGGCACTTTGTTGACCTAAAGTGCGGTGAGGCGAAAGCGTTTAGCACGGTGTCGCTGCTTGTGTCACTGATGTGTGGTCAAGATGTTAAGTACGCCATTGTTTGTGAATCTTAAATGCTGGAGGCACTGTCACTGTGGAGACACTGTGGAGGGCGTTTGGGAGGCATCCGTCCGATTCGACGCCTTTCCGCGTCCTTACGCTAGACATATATTAGGTTGGGGCAACCTAAAAAGATTGAAAAATAATAAGCCCCTGCCTGCACCACTGACGTGTAACAGCCTTCCTGACGCTAGATAAAATTATTGTGGGGCTATAAAAAGAACGAAAATAAAGTGTCCCTGCCCGTGCCACTAAATATAACCGGCTTACGAGGAGAACTGCATATGTGTTCGCAGGAATTAGCGTAGTCGTTCATAATAAACTGCACATCTCCAACCAAAAACTTTAATCTTAACGCAACGTTTCGAAGCCGACTCGGCTCCTTCATCAGGGGTGACTGAGGGCAGTAGCTAGCGTCTTTAAGTATGGAGGGGAGGAGGGGGTCAAAGGAACGAAATCTGTGGTGCGAACGGCGTGGGGGAGGGGGGGAGGAAGGGGGTTAAGGCTGTTAGTAACGTTGTCGCACTGTGGAGAGGCGGTTAATGGCGACTTTTTTTCGTTGAGTTGCAGAGCGAAGTCCCTGGGCATATAGTGGGGGCAGGTTTCCTTTTGTGCGGTTGACGTTGTTCGGGGTGGTTTGAATGTGCCAGGATTCCAGAAGGAGCCTTTTTTGGTAATTTGTTTCGGTTCCGAGGATGCTGGTTCCTTCGAAGTTGATTCCATGGTCTCTCAGTCCTCGGAATGTTCGGCTACAGGATTGCGCTCTCTTGCGAAGCTGCGGACGTCGTTTTTTGGGAAACCTAAAAAATATTGAAAAATAAGCCCCTGCCTGCACCGAGTCGGCTTCGAAATGTTGGGTTAAAATTAAGTTTTTGGTTGGAGATGTGCAGTTTATTATAAGTCTTCAAACCCAACCAGACAGGCAAGTCTGTCAAAATGTTTAGTTTTCAGCGCAGTCGTAAGCACACTCGGCTGCTAAACGGAAGGATA
This sequence comes from Amblyomma americanum, assembly GCF_052857255.1. Classification (NCBI taxonomy): domain Eukaryota; kingdom Metazoa; phylum Arthropoda; class Arachnida; order Ixodida; family Ixodidae; genus Amblyomma; species Amblyomma americanum. The sequence goes on along the minus strand of NC_135506.1, from coordinate 1,935,738 downwards.
GTGGTTCGAATTCTGCCATGCAGAAGGATTTGTTCCTTATTGAGTTAATTTAGTCACCAGTGTGACATGACTTGAGACTGGACATGACCTGAGACCGAACAAGGTCATGGCCGCAAGTGTGAGCCATTAAAGGCTTCCGCCTTAAAAGAGGTCGACGGATGTCCAAGTGCAGAGTTACCACCGCTAAATTTAAAGCTGTCTAAGAATCAAAAGCAGCCACTAACATCTACTACGATGCAGGAGTTGCGTGTGGCTGCCATCATGCGACCTAAAACTGGTCGCATCCCACGTGACAACGTGACAATACCGCGTACCGGCGGCTCTCAGCAGTGGCAAACAAAAGTGCAAAGCTTTGCGGCAGTATGGTAGAAAAAAGAAAGCTGCAAAATCAGCGAGACACTTTGTTACGTGGCGTGTACTTTCCCAGCCATCGGTGCTAAACGCGTTTCAACATCATAATCATCGTCGTCGTCGTCATCATCATCTGCCTTATTACACCCACTGAAGGGCAAATGCCTCTCCCATGTCTCTCCAATTAGCCCTGTCCTTTGCTAGCTGCATCCACCCTTTGCCTGCAAACTTCTTAATCTCATCCGCCCACCCAACTTTCTGCCACCCCCTGCTACGCTTGCCTTCCCTTGGAATCCACTCCGTTACCCTTAAGGACTAGCGGTTATCTTGCCTTCGCATTACGTGTCCCCCCCCCCCCCCCCCCCCCAAAGCCAATTTCTTCTTCTTGATTACGACTAGGATGTCATTAACCCGCGTTTGTTCCCTCACCCACTCTGCCCGCTTCCGGTCTCTTAACATTACACATATCATTTTTTCTTTCCATGGCTCGCTGCGTTGTTCTTAACTTGAGCTGAACTGTTTTCGTTAGCCTCCACGTTTCTGCCCCGTAGGTGAGTACCGGTAAGATACAGCTGTTGTACACTTTTCTCTTGAGGGAAATTGGTAAACTGCCATTCATGATCTCAGAGAACCTGCCATATGCGCTCCACCCCATTCTCATTCTTCTAGTTCTCTTCATCTCATGATCCGGATCAGCTGTCACTACCTGTCATAAGTAGACGTATTCCTTTACCACTTCCAGGCCGTCGCTGCCAATTGTGAACTGCTGTTCCCTTGCTAGACCGTTGAACATTACTCTGGTTTTCTGCATGTTAATTTTTAGACACAGCGTTCTGTTCTGCCTATCTAACTCATTGATCATGATTTGCAGTTCATCTCCTGAGTGACTCAGCAAGGAAATGTCATCAGCGAATCGCAGATTATTTAGGTATTCTCCATTTAATCTTATTCCCAACTGTTCCCAATTCATTCCTCGGAATACCTCCTGTAAACAGGCGGTGAATAGCATTGGCGAAATCGTGTCTCCTTTCCTGACGCCCTTCCTTGTTGAAATTTTATTACTGACTTTATGAAGGACTATAGTAGCTGTGCAGTTGCTATATATATCTTCCGGTAATTTGACATAAGGCTCTTCTACACCCTGAATACGCAATGCCTGTATGACTGCTGAGGTGTTCACTGAGTGGAATTCTTTCTCGTAATAAATGAAGGCTATATATAGAAGTTGGTTATATTCTGCGCATTTCTCTATTACCTGATTGATAGTATGAATATGATCTATTGTGGAATATCCTTTACGAAAGCCTACCTGATCATTTCGTTGATTAAAGTCTAACGTTGCCCTGACCCTATTAGTGATTACCTTAGTAAATATCTTGTAGGCAACGGATAGTAAGTTGATCGGTCTGTAATTTTTCAACTCCTTGGCGTCTCCCTTCTTATGAATTAAGATAATGTTTGCATTCTTCCACGCTTCTGGTACTGTCGAGGTCATAAGGCATTGCGTATACAGGGTGGTTAGTTTTATAGCACGATCTCCCCTCCATCCTTCAACAGATATGCTGTTACCTGATCATATATATATACCCAGCTGCTTTTCTCCTTTCCATTGCTCCTAAGGCTTTCTATTTTTACTCTTTCGTTACTGGCGGGATGAAGCATTGCTGTGCAGTACTGCCTTTCTCATTAACGCTCTGATTTCATTGGCTACTGTACAGATTTGTGTAGAATTCTTCGGCTGCGTTAACTATCTTATCCATATATATCTAATGACATTGCCCTCCTAGTCTCTTAAAGCATACAACTGGTTTTTACCTATGCCTTGTTTCCTCTTCACCGCTTTTAGGCTACATCCGTTCTTTACAGCATGCTTGATTCTCTCCATATTAAACTTCCTTATGTCGGCTACCTTGCGATTATTTATTACTTCGATAGCTCTGTCAGTTCTATTCTGTCGGTAGGGTTAGACGCCCTCATGCTTTGGCGTTTCTTAGTCAGATCTTTCGCCACCTGAGATAGCTTCCCGGTATCCTGTCGAACTGTCCTGCCGCCTATTTCTACTGCACACTCCGTAATGATGGCTGTCAGATTATCGTGCATTGTATGAACATCAAGATCGTATTCCTCATTTAAAGCCGAATATCTGTTTTGCAACGCTATCCTAGATTCCTGTGCTTTCGCTCTTATGGCTAACTCGTTAATGGTCTTCCTCTTCACTAGCTTCTTCCGTTCCCTCTTCAAGCCTAAGCTAATTCGAGACCTTACCATCCTGTAGTCGCTAGAACGCACCTTTCCGAGGCCAACCACATCCTGAACGATGCCAGGTTTAGCGCATAGTATGAAGTCGATTTCATTTTTAGTCTCACCATTGGGGCTCTTCCAGGTCCACTTCTTGTTTTCTCGTTTGCGGAAGAAGGTATTCATGATCCGTAAATTATTTCTATCTGCGAATTCGACTAATAACTCTCCCCTGCTATTTCTAGAACCTATGCCATAGTCGCCTATACCGCGTGGTCGCCAGCCTGCTTCGTGCCCGTCTTCGCATTGAAGTCGCCCATCAGTACAGTGTACTGTGATTCATTCATTGCCGATTCTACGTCCTCATAGAGACCTTCAACGATCTGGTCATCATGGCTGGATGTGGGCGCGTAGGCCTGAACCACTTTCAGCTTGTACCTCCTATTCAGCCTAATTGCAATAGCTGCTACCCTTTCAGTAATGCTATAGAAATCCTCTACGTTGCAAGCTATATCCTGATTAATGAGGAATCCCACACCTTGTTCTCGTCTATCCTCTAATCCGCGATAGCACAGTAAGTGTCCGTCCTTTAGTACTGTATACGCCTAACCTGTCCTCCTAACTTCGCTAAGCCCTATCACATCCAATTTAATTCCCGCTAGTTACACGAACAACACTGCCTGCTAGGCTAGTTTCACTAGATAAGTTCTAGCGTTAAACGTTGCCAGGTTCAGATTCCAATGGCAGCCTGTCAGGAGCCAGAGATTCTTAGCACCCTCTGCTGCGTCACAGGTCTGACTGCCGCCGTGGTCAGTTGCTCTGCAGCCACTGGGGACTGAGGGCCGAGGGTTAATTGGTTTGATCATAGAAGGTTGTGGCCAAGTACTACACCAGGGTGGCCAAATTCTGCTCTGGTGAGAGAGTGCGTTGTCGGTTCTGGTCACCGAGATAAGGCCGCACTCCAGGCCTGGTTATGCAATTCCATCGACACGCGGATTTTTTTTTTTTTCAATCCCGCTGGAGAATTGCGCGGCGTCAGGATTTGAGCCCCAGTCCTCTTGCACGCGAAGCGAAAGCTCTACCTCTATGCCATCGCTGATAGAAAGTTTTAAATGCGATTGGCCGCAGGTGGCGCTGCTGCTGCTGCGCAACCTGCGCCACCTGCTTCTCAGGAAGGGCGCCGCCACGTGCGGGAGTCATTCACGGCGCCATTAGACGCCACATACGCCGATCGCTGGGAAACTTTCGAAAGCGAGAATCTCGCAGGTTTGCCTGCATTGCCCCTGAGCGGCTCATGCGAAGCTGCGCGAGATTTGCAACTCCACTAAGGGGACCACTTCGAGCAATATTTCACGACGATAAATCCAAGGGACGTGCCTTGCAAGGAGAAATTCGCTTAAGTGGTGTTATTCTGCATATGCTTTAATGCGGAAAGTTTGATAACTGACGGCGAAAAAAAAGGCAACATATGATCCTCGTCTTTCCCTGGCACTTCGGCGTAAAGTTCCATAGCTTTGTCTATTTCACAAATTATACTACACCTTCCCACAGCTAAGAAACTCTGTATTGCACCTGCCGCTTCGCACCTCAAGCCGACTTTTTAACTCTAAGTTTGCAGCGCATGCACGGCTGCGCAAACTCATTTAATAAATCTTTTTTTTTTACCAAGCTCCATTACATTGTGGAATGACCTACCCAATTTCATAGTTACTGAAATGCAACCTAATAAATTCGGACAGTTTTAAACAGTACATTTCAAAGACTGAGTTATTTTGCCGTGTTTTTGAGTGTGTGCATGTGTGTTTTCTTACTTTCTCCAAGTTGTTCTTGAGCCGCTGTGTCTTTATTAGTGTTGATAATGTTGATAATGTTAATGTTGAACTTAAACCGTGCACCTTGCATTCCTTATTGATGTTACCGACCATTGTATTATGTAACGACCGCTCCCCTCCCTTATGTAATGCCCTAAGCCCAGGGCTATTAAGGGTACATAAATGATGTAGATGATGATGTTAGTATTTGCGCATGTACCTCACCGTGCACCGCACTAATATCGTCATTTTAGTGCCCTCAATATTTATTCCTAATTGGCTTTGGGGGTGTTTGGATTGTAAAACGTTTATTTCCAACAGTTTGAGGGGCTGTAGGCCCCTCGCCTAAACGACGGCCAGGAGGTCCCGGCTTCTGGCGGCGTCTTCTGCCAGCTGGACGTCCTTTGTCATAGTCTCCGGATCGGAGTTGAGTAGGAGAGCCTCCCATTGGTCAAGCGACTTTATTTTTTTCCCTCCAGGGGGGCAAGAGAGCATTTCCAAAGAATATGGTTGAGATCCGCTTCAGTGAAATTTAATTTTTACAACAACAACAAAAAACGCAGGGAAAGGAACGGATGACACGCTATTCCTCTATGCACGCACCTCGTTGAAGCAGAGATTATGCCGCGAACCGATTACCAAAGTCGAGATAACCACAACTTAACCTATGTGGAGATCTTGCTTTGGAAACATGAAGTGACATTCGCGAATTCTTATTTGAAATTTACTCAGAAACATCGCTAGCCATTTGCTAACTTGTATAAGACGGTCGAGATTGTTTAGTTTCTTCTATTTGAAGAATCTAGACAATAGTCACCAATAGTGCTCCGAGCAAGTGTTGGGGGCCGACGCGAAGCATGGTTATTTCTACTATAGAATGGAAGACGACGCTATATAAAGTTAAATTCGTTTCTTAAACAAGTTGTCGTGAAAATATTATTAGTTCTGGGACGAGAAAATTAAGCTTGCCGAGGCTGCAGTGGCTGTAGAAAGAGGAGAAAAAGTCAGGTCTACCACAAAATGTTTCTGGGCTTCCCTCGTGTCGCGAGAATTCTCGCATCAAGATCATGTTTCGTATGTGGGGCATCCATACTGCTGCAACTGGTGCCTTTTTAAGCACAAACTTTTGTCGCTCATTGACGCTTACGTACCACTCATATGCATCCGCGGCGACGCCACTAAGCCTTGGTTTTCGAATGCCTTGCGCAAATTATCGCGGAAGAAAAAACGCCTCTTCCGTAATGCCAAAAATTCTACATCATCTGTCAAATGGAACAAATACTTCGCCAGTCTTCGCGAATACACCCAGTTATTACGGTCGTCTAAAAGAAAATTCTACAATCATGATCTCCTAGACATAATGCGCTCTAACCCAAAGAAATTCTGGAATCTGATAACGCCCAACAAAAACAGCTCATACAACATTTCTTTGAGAAGACAAGATGGCACACACGTTCCGCGTTCAGAACGCTCTGATACTATGAATTCCTACTTCACCTCAGTCTTCACCCACGAACCACCGGACAACAGGACTACTTTACCGCAACTTAATTTTGATTCAATGCCACCTGTTACCATCACATCTGAGGGAATTTCTAAGCTCATCGAAAATCTCAAGCCGTCTACTTCCCCAGGACCCGACAACATACCTGCCAAAATCCTCAAAGGAACCAAAGAATTGTCTAGCCAAATCCTACAGCTCATTTTCGACCAATCCCTAAAGACCGGCCAAATTCCGGACGATTGGAAAACAAGCAAAGTTGTGCCCGTTTTTAAGACCGGTGACCGCTCTGACCCCTCGAATTATCGTCCTATTTCATTAACATGCATCTCGTGTAAACTCTTTGAGCATATACTGTACTCCAATATTGCAGATAACCTCGATAAAAACTCTTTTTTCTTTCCCAAACAGCATGGTTTCAGGGCAGGCTTCTCATGTGAAACACAACTCTTCGAATTCACAACTGATCTTCATCTAAGTCTAGATTCTTTATTTCAAACAGACGCCATTTACCTAGATTTCTCTAAAGCATTTGATCGCGTTCCTCACCAACGTCTCATCTGTAAACTCGCATGCCTGTCACTCGACCCTCTAGTCTTTTCCTGGATTCGCTGCTTCTTGACTAATCGCTCGCAGTTCACCGTCATCGCTAATCACGTATCTGCAACTACCGTAGTTATCTCCGGTGTACCCCAGGGTTCCGTCCTTGCTCCGCTGCTCTTCCTAATCTTCATCAACGACCTGCCATCTGGAATCTCGTCATCTGTCCGTCTTTTTGCGGACGATTGCGTCATTTATCGCCGCATATCTGATAACACTGACCAGGAATTATTACAGGACGACGTAAATAAAATACAGAAATGGTGCTCCGACTGGCTCATGCAGCTTAATATTTCGAAATGTAAATGCATGCACATATCACGCAAACGTTCCATTACTAATTTCCAGTACTCCCTGAACTCTGTGGCGCTGTCAGTAACGAATTCTTACAGGTACCTTGGCGTCGAAATAACGAACAAATTAACATGGTCAGATCACATTATCAAACTTTGCGCAAGCACTTCCAGAGCTCTTGGCTTTATCCGAAGATCACTATCAATGTCCCCTGCACCAATCAGACAACAAGCATACGAAACATTCATTCGCGCTAAAATGAAATATGCCTCAGAAATATAGAACCCTCACCAGGTCTACTTAATACAACTGCTCGAAGCTATCCAGAATCGGGCAGCGCGCTTCATAACGTCGCAGTATTCGTCTCGACACAGCGTTACCAACCTAAAATCGTCTCTCGGCCTTGAACCATTAGCATTCCGCAGAAAAGTATCAATTCTTTGTCTTTTCCACAAACTATACTTTAACTTCCCCGCACTACGCCAGACTTTGTTATCCACTCCCTTACGCTCATCTCGCCGATTATTCAACTCCCTCAGCATTCAGCGGTTGCATGGTTCATCCAACGCTTTCAACAAATCTTTCCTTCCCATCGCCATAGAAAAATGGAACTATCTTCCTGAAACCGTTGTCATCGAAACTAATCCCACCAGATTTAGGCAGCTAATAACAGACCACTTGATCCAACTATAGCTACTTCCCTCGCGATGCTCTGCGTGCAATTTGAACTGCTTGTGTTATTGTGACACCCCCCCCCCCCCCCCCACAAGTGTTTTCCCACTTATTTAATTTCCGTACTTTTTAATGTGTAATTTATATACTACTGCTTTGCCATGTATATTCTGTTCTATTTGAATCACCTGACGCTAATTTCACGTCAAACTTGTTATTCTTGTTATTCTTGTTATGCTTTTTTATGCTTACATGCCTTTGTGTGACCGTTTCACATCACTGTCTTCCCCCCCCCCCCCCCTTATGTAATGTCCCAGACGGGATCTTTAAGGGTTCAGTAAATGATGAATGATGATGATGAAGCCCACACAGCCAAAAAATCATCATAGGATATACGCAATTTTTCAGGACCGATGAATCTATTCAGCAACACAAGTAGAGGGAGATTCGATGAAACGTTCCCTCATCCTTAGCAGGCTGCAACACTTTCGGTTCAGTTGGCTTCGATCTGTTGTTGAATGGGAAGCCTTAATCAGCAATTTCACCCGCTCCCTCTGTTATTTGCAGCGCTAAGTGCTGACGGTTCGTGAGTTCATTCAATTCCCCGATGACCTCTTCCCGGAGGCTCCTCCTCAGCAGCTCTGTAGGATTCGAAGCGCGTATGCGGTTATTGACGTTCCACCCATCTGTTCGCTGAGGCTCCCAGCAGAACCTCTTCTGGAAGCTACTATTGTCTCCCCACCAGAAATGGAAATTGGTTGGGGATCTTGGCACGCCCTTGGGGGACTGAAAGCCGTCGACGCCGATGGCCAGAGAACAATGGCCGCAGACACCGCGGAGGGACGAGGGCTCCCCGGCGCCGTACAAATTAAAGGACGTCAGTGACCTTAAATCTTGGCGTGCAGCAAACAATAGCGGTCGTTGTCTGAAGATTCCCACAAAATCAATACGTACTCCGTCCCTTCGTGACCTGTAGCCGCCGTCGCTTTACAGCGATTTTTGTGCCGAGGGCCCGTTTTCGATAACTGACAAGGGTGGATACTCGGGCAAGTCGGTAATCCACGACATAAGAGTGTAACGCAAAAAAAAGAAAAACACGAAGGACGAAATAACATGAAAACATAATGCAGAAGTAACTTGGCTTCACACTTCCAGTGTGGCTGCACGCCGTTTAGTGATCGTGGTCAGAAGCAAAGGTGAGCTAACTCGCGCATTTGTGGAAGCTGCACAGATCACTGCTTTGCAAGAGAAATGTGTCAGCATGCCGTCTATCTTCCGGTCAAAAAGAGAGCTGGTCTTCTCAGGCACCGCAATCAGTGATTCCTAATGACATCACCGGCGGTCTTGTCCTCTATTTGTTGTTTTTCGCTTCCTCCTGCCACATGCACCTGATAGTTCTTACGTGTCGCATTCACCGCAATTGTCTTGGAAAGAAATCGATCGGATGTCGGCGTCTGTGGCGCGTGTCTCGGTTCTTCGTCCTCTTATGCCGTTTCCTCTGTGCGTCGTCTAAGTCTTGGATAATAACCCTGATTACCCGACAACCTTGCTTGGCTCAATCTGATACTGCAGCGGCGGCCTGGTGGTTTGAGCATCCGCGTCGCATGCGGTAAGTGTGGGTTTCGATCCCCAGTGACGCCGGGTACCCACTAGTTTGCACTGGCTGCAAGCTTTCCCCTAGCCTGGTGCTCAGCTTCTTTAGGGTGAAATGCTTGGCGAAATAGGTATAACCCCACCTTGAGTAGACAAAACACCGTGTGCCATGACGCCCTTAGGCCAGAGATGTCCTTGCGCCATACAAAAAAGATAAAATGAATCGCCATCATCATAAAGCAGCGTGATGTTCTCTCTGCCCACTTGAGAGCGAATGCACTGACTACAACTAACGTGTTGGACGTAATATTTCATGATGTGCCCTTAAGACATGTGTCGGCCATCCTGTGCGGCTGGAGGAAACTGCTGCATGAATGCATGCGCCGGCTGTTCTCTCCTCACAACCGTTCTTTTTATCCGCAGCGAGGCTCATTCGCGCAACCATTAGGATGGTTTTCCTATGTTCTAACCTCGTCGCAACGCTAAATGCGAGGGAGCTCGTGCGCACGAGTGGTTGTGCGCCCTCTCTCTCTCTCCCGGTGAGCAATAACATCCGGGGCATGTTTTGGGCTTGAAGTTTAAAAATCGCATTTTGTTCGTTTCGTTAAGTCTCGTTACGCTCGATCAACTCTGGGAGGCAGCTGGTCGGGTTTCTTGTATACCTACCTCTTCTATCCACTAGTCCACGCGTATGAGGTTGCTAGGAAAACAGCTCTCTCAAGTGGTACAGGAATTAAAGCACGCTTTTCTTGATCCCGATGCATAGTGGCGGCTCCTGCAACTACAAAAGAGAGCTCTCTCTCTCGACTCCACTGATTTCTCGCTCTAAGAAAAGAGCCGGCGACGTCTGATAATCAAAAAAAAAAAAACGGGCCAGGGTTGGGGACGGGCGGCAGAGATGCGATTCCTCGAATTACACGCGAGCAGCGTGGCAGGCTTTCCAGCTCAGCCTCCTCACACAGTAAAATTAAAATGAAAATGAAAATTAAAATGGCTCGACAAAATTTGGCTGTTTTGACTAGTTATATACGTGTATTGGAAAGGTTGCTTTGCCTGCAAGCCTTTCGAAAGCGCTTGTACAGTCTTTGCCAGAATTAACCAGGCTGGATGGTTTGCTTCTCAGTCGTATATTGAAGCTATTATGCCAGCCCCCAAGCTCTAAATCTCTGTATGGTAAGGAGGACCCTTGTCCTAACCTTACGAGAACTTTTTGATCGCTGGGGAAGCAGTAAGTGCTCTATTATCCGAATTAGGGGCAAACCATGCAGCCTGGTTACTATTGGCAAAGGCTGCACTTTGACACGATGTAGCCAAACTTTGTCCAGACCGAGAATAATCACGTTTTCTACATTCTAAAGACTGATATGGCTATTAGTAACGACCGGCTACAAATCTCTAATTGCAACCAGTTGTGCAGCTATGATAGTTAACAAGTTACTCTGAATAAAAAGGTAGCACAAAAAGGACGACCACAGAAGGAAGGCACCACAAACACGAACACTACCAACAACTGGCTTCATTTTCCAGGACATTTAGCAATATACCGGGTGTTTCAGTGAACACTTTCAAAAATTGTTTAAAATAGGCGTTTTGGGGTAAAAATATGGCTTTTACAGCATAGTATTACCAGTGTTGGCGGACACCAGAAAACCGGTGAATTGTCTTAAGTAGTTAGCTGGTTAAATAAATTTTAATAATTAACCTTTTACTAGTAGAGTTAGGCGCCTAGTTGCAATCAGATATTTGTAGCCGGTAGTAGTAATAGCCATATCAGGTTTTAGAATTTCGAAAACACACTTACCTTCGCCGTTGTGGCTCGACCAAATTTGGCTGCATTGTGCGAAAATACATGCGCTTTCGAAAGCATGCAGGCAAAGCAACCGCTCCAGAGCACGTAACTATTGTCGAAAAAGCCAAATACAATGGTAAATACAGAATCCTCTTTCATTTCATTTCTCCATTCTGCCTGCTATCCTTTATTCCCGCTGCCCCAGCTTAGGTGCTTCAGTATGGATGGTAGACGCCGGGGCTAGCAAAAATCCTTTTCTTCCTTATTATTTTTTTCAATAAAACTACTCTCTACTACTCCTTTCGAAATGTAATACTCGTCCGTAATGAGGAACTTTTATTTCTTCCGTTAAGAACTTACAATTTCCCGGTATTTTAAGGATTAAAGCACCCTGATCGAAATTTTCTGCGACATGCTCGGGCTGTTCGCATTCATATCAGCCGCGGTTTTCCATTGCAATAGATGGGCAGTATTTAAAATGCGACTTAACCAGAGAAGAATGCAAATCAGACCTTGACCTGTCAGGTATTTCAGGAAGCTTTCTAAACTCATCCTTCTAATCTTGGCTAGAGTTAGTTTTTATTACATAGGTATCCATTATGACGCTGCAGTAAACCACCTGATAATACTGCTGCAAATAGCTATGGCAAGTCACTGAAGATTTTAATGCGAAAACATTAGACGCTATCATAGCGGATAATTGCAACTGGCTGGAGGAAAGTGACGTCACCAGACCAGACGTGAGGTCACCAGAGGTCAAAGGACGCCACCTAAGGTAAAGGAATCAACGACGTCTAATGCTATCACATTGCCAGCGCTTCGCGAAATTGGGTGCGGCCGCGAATTTATTTCGCAGTTACATTAATTAAGGCGGCCGTGTTATTGTACGCCGATGGCTGTTGCAGAAAATAAAAAGGGAGAAGCAAGAACTTGCTAATTCCAGCGCCCCTTCGCTGTGTTTAGGATTTCTTCTCCGTGCCAGTGAAATGCAGCCGCCCCTGTTTCGTCATCTGAAGTGCTGTTTCCGTTTGCCGCTTTTGCTCCTCGTTGTCCACAGGCAAGTAGCCCTCGGGAACCCATGCGTCTCGAGCATATTGCCCGGAAGCCGGGGAAATCGGAATCGACCGCCGCACAGCCCGAGCTTGTTTTCGCCGAGGTCAGCGCAGCTCTCGGCAGAAGAACGATAGCCGCTGTTGATGCAGTCGGCGGGCTTTTGTCGTTTCGCAGAAGGTCGCCCTTCATCTTCTTTTGCTCGGGGGCGGAGACGTCTCATTCGCCTTTTGCGTGTGGCGGTCGGGGGTCGCATGTTTCGCATACTACTTTCTCGCTCCCTCAGTACATCTCCTTCTGTGTTTTCTCTCCTTGGCGACAGCGTTTGCGTGCCTCCTCTGCCTGCCGTAGACGTATAGGCTTGCTTTGATGTGAACGAAAGAGCAAAGCTAGCGATTTCTTGTTTTGCAAGATTCAGATGCCCGTGCAGATGTTGTCTGCTTGTGGCATATATTAGAAAGAAGAAGAAAAGTGCCCTGTCCGCCCCGCCGCTTAGCACATCGGTCTGCCTGCTTTTGACAGTCGCCCTGGCTCATTATACTGTGACACCAACCTGTGCTGCGTCTTGCTTATTTTTTAATTCGTTTAAACTTAATTTAAGCGATGCGTATGGGCTTTCCGCTTTCGAGGGAAGTGAGCAGAGTGGGTGGGCGAAAAAAAAATGCGTGTTAATAACATCATAGTCGAAATTAAGACGAGGAAATGGGTTTCCGCAGGGCATGTAATGCGAAGGCAAGATAACCAATGGTCCCTAAGGGTAACGGAATGGATTCCAAGAGAAGGCAAGCGTAGCAGGGGGCGGCACAAGGTTAGGTGGCCGGATGAGATCAAGAAGTTTGCTCTGGTATAGGGTGGTCGCAGCTGGCAAAAGACAGGGTCAATTGTACAGACATGCCTTGCAGTGAGCGTAGTAAGGTGGATGATGTTGACGACGACTATTTTTATGTGTATGCGTTCTTTTTGCTTACTGAACTTTTTTGTTCGCAGTTATAGCTCATCCTCCACGCTATTTTTCGCGTTTCGTGTTTTTTGCGCTATTCTCTCAAGCATGCCTTCTCACGTAACCTGCATGGAACCGGACGCATGCGGTGACAGCAACACACGAGTCTGCTCTCTTTAACGCTTACTCGTTGCCGTTTCTCATGTAGTACGTACACACATATGCGACATGTGTCAAGCGTTCAACAACATGCCTCAAGCGAGAGCTGAACTCGTGCCGAAGTTTTAGATTTCATTGCTCCGCACTACAGTAGCGCGCCGCTAGTTTTCTGCTGGGAACATTAACTCGTATGAATCGCAATAATTGGTTAGGAGCAAAGGAAAGGCGTACTAACTGCCTCACTCTCGGGGGACACCCCCGTGAGGGAATTGATGATGGGGAAGCGAAAGAAGGAAAAGAAAAAGAGGTGCCGAAGTGGAGGGCTCCGGGTTAGTTACGGCAACCTGCGGTCAATGAGGTACCCTGACATCGCATAGCACCAGCGCTTGCCACCGTTCGATACCACATCCCCGGGCTGAGCGATCGAACGCACTAACCACTTATCTCCAACTCGTACTAACGAGCCTTCTTTTGTTAACAACGAGGACGCGCACCGAAGTGTTGTTGGGGTAGTGCGCTTCCCTGTATTCCGAAGCGGCTTCTCTCAAGTGCGGTACACTAATGTCGAAGGAGGGCCTCTCTGAGCGGTTGAGCGTGTTTCCGGTGTACAGGGCACTCGGCTGGCTCCTTCGAAGCTGGTCGCATCTGTGCAACTTAGATCCTCTGCCCGCAGGAGGCTTCCCAGAGGAATGTTGCGTCAGCTTTGGCGTAATCCAGCACCGGCTCACGGATGCCGGTTCTGATCGAGCGTTGCTGACCATGAGGAGCAAAGGCCCGGCGGAAACTTTCGCCCAGCAGCACCTTTCCGCGCCATCTCGTCACCGCGCGAATCCCTAGATACCGTTGAGGGCAGATGTGAACAGAAATCGGCGATCTATATGCTTCGAGGTATTGCGCAACTGCAAACATGGAGGACAGAGAAACAGGAACAACCACAAGAAGCAAACACTGGGGCACAACCAGCAAATTCGCAAGCAAAGTTGCCAGCTGGGCTAGACGGAGACGATGCATTGCAGAAAGCAGTACTGTGCTAGCAGACGCGTGACAAGGGCGTGGACCAAGACTGCTGTAATAGCAGTTGTAATTTCTAAGGAGTTGAGGATTAATGCAGATGGTACCCTTGTCTTTATCTCTGGGCTTCTTTCACGTGCTGTTTCATCCCGGCTTGCCACTTGATTTTGAGTAAATTTTTTTTCTACCATACTAACTTCCTTTTATGGGAGTTCGGTGAAAGTCACGCTCTCACAAGCAGCTGCGATGTCCAATATTATGTTGTTCGCCTCAAGGCGAGGAATATAAGTCCTTGAAAAGTATTTTAATTTGCAAAGTTAACCCTCGTTGTTGTTGTGCCCTTGGCGATAAAAAAGCAGAAGTTCATCTATACCTCGCCGTACTAATTTGTGTATGTTTCGTCTACACCTTCCTATTTCTTTTTTTAAACGTATTTTCCTGCTGATCAGCTTTCCCAGGCCTCTCGAATCTTGGCTGATCCCCCAGTGCTGGCATGCGCCACTCGACGACTGTAGAAGAGCAAATTCTCATCGCAACGTCTTTGATTATAGTTTTTCTGCCGTTACTGTTTCTGTGTCTACGTGTCCCGACTTTGATACAGTGCAAGATCTCCAAGACTCGAATGTCATTAAACCTTGCATTGCGTGCATCGAGGGGACAGTATTCCCTTATTCACAACACCGCAGGAAACACGGATAAATGGAGAGAATAGAAAACACAAGCGCTGACTTCAACTGAAATTTATTACGGGAAGGGAAGAATATATACATCTAATCTTACAAAAAAAACAAAAAAACACAAACGGAATCGGCATACAAGGCGTGAAATAATGCGCATATGTCCAACAACAAAAACAAAAACACTCTGGCCGGAGAAAGGCAACAGTTGGACGCGTCCTTAATCGCGCTATCAATCAAGATGGGTATCCTTGAGGAAATCTAGTTCATTCTGTGACACCACTGTACAGAAGGCCGACTGACGCAAGTGTTTCCAGTGTTATGCATGTGATAGGCTTCCATTATTTCTCTATCCAGTTAGTTCTTATGTCTAAAAAGAATGGTTGTAGCAGAAGAAAATACCGTTGTGCAACCGCATGAATGACGAATGATTTTTTTTCACTCATCGACAGTATTTCCTTTCAGACGCCCCGCCTTCCTACCGGCTGTCGAGTATGCGGACGCCGACGGCATGTCATCAGAAAAGTACTACGCAAGCACGGGGAATGGGAGCAACGACACCCTCGGTTAGGTTGGGTTCACGTCCCACCATGATGATGTCAGCAACACAATGTTTCCGTCACGGCAGCTCCTACGACAGTGTACGTAACCGCCGGGAGCGTCAATCAGCTGTATACCTTTCGCGGGAGATCGTGTCGCGGTGTTGCTGCCTCCTGGCTTTGTATCATTCCTTTACACGTGGTACTTGCAGCGGTCTCAGAGTTGGAATCGGTGATCTTCGTGCTTCATTCAAGAGCATAGGATGACGGAGAGCTAAGAAGGATGGCTATATAGTACATACGGACTCCTACCAGGTGGCTAGAGTCCTTGGTAGCCTTCTTTCCACGCAGGTGTTGCTTGGCCTTGATGCTCTTCTTCGGGAGTTTGATTGGCCGCTGTGGGGGCACACACTGCAGGAGAAACTCAAAATCTTGTTAAACGCTATGTAGCAACGGTGCGTACAAGTGTATTTAAAACGATAGCCTTTTCAAACCGACACACTCAGTAGCTTAATATGACGCGAATAATATTTATCTTACACAAGACACAATATCGAATTTTTTATCATTCTGTAATGGCATGCGGCTAAATACTTGCTGTAATTTATTTCAAACGCAGCGCAACGCTTCAAAATTTAACCCTCTAGGAACGTGTCCCCCCTTACGGGAAGATATGTCCACGAAAAACATGAAATGGAGATGTGCACATGAATGCAATGGCCGCTAACCGTGCGTTTCGCCAGCGAAAAATGCTTCACACAAATACGCATGCAAAACCAACAATGCGCTCTACAGCTTCGACGGTGCTTTCGTCTGTAAGATATCGCGGTGACCTCATTCGTGCGGCAATATATGGACATGGCATCTGTTTACTGCTTCTTCCTCAAGAATCTAGGATCCATCCATCTCCATATTGCGTATCATCGTTTTTTTTTTTTGCGGATGTTTGCTCTTTCAGAAAGCGTGTTCAAGTATCCTTTCCAACGGAAGCACTGGAAAAAAGCTCGCATTTTCCCCGGAGCTCATGACCTAAATGGAAGACCTATCAGAAAATAACGCGATAAAAAGCAATCCAGCAGAATATGCGCATATCACACTTCGTTCCCATAAGAGACAGCCATGACACTAAGCCTCATCAGTTGGACGTCGTCGCAGGTCGCACACATCATCTAACGCGATTTGAAAGGCGCCGCTACCTCGGCCCCGAAAGCTATTTGTCACCGAAGGCAAATATGTACGCCTTCCTGGAAGGCCCCGACGCCATGGGCTCAGCCTTAATGGCACTTCGATGGAAAGCCGTTCCGCGGTGTCCTGGCAAGATAGACGCGCGCACTCGAACCCTGACGACACTCACGGGGTTTATCCTTCGTCAAAGTTCTCTCCCCTCTCCTCCTTACTCTTTTTTTTCTGGCACCAGGCCCACGAAACCATCGCGCTGCCCCGCGACCCGAGCGAAATGATCGATACCTGCTTATAGGCTTCGGGTCATCGCCGACTGATAGTTAGGCCCTAGGGCAAAGTGCGCGCAGTGGCACTTCACTGGGCAGTGAATCCTGTGTACACTCCTGTTATTGCTGTTGGCTTCTGCAGGGGTGGCATATACCCACAGTGGGGGAATGGCCAGGGTGCCTTGCACATTCAGACATTGAAAGAGTTAAGATTGACGAGGTGAAATTTAGTTGTAATGGAAAAAATTAAGGTAATTATAACTAACAGAGGAACCTCCCTGACGCAATAATGAAATTATGAAGTTTTAGGACACATCCCTGGCGTTTCCCCAAATGATGGAAGGACCGGAATAGAAAGCGGAATCCCTAATCGAGCGAGGGGAATAGCCTCATGCCCATGGCAGTACGAATGCCTCTCGGGACAGTGTGCCCAGCCAGAGCCATTTTTGCCTGCGCCCGGACTCAACACCAACGCACTAGAGATGGTGTGCGGCTCGGCAGAAAGAGAAATAATTTTTCTTGTCAAATTTTATAAATATGCCCAATATAACAATCCCCTGTGTAAGCACAGAGTTATTTTGACTTAAGACAGATTCATTCGCTATGTGAGGTTGCGGCGCCGGAGCAACGAAGACCACTGACCGCGTTCTCACCAGAATGTATGCGCCAGCGTGTGCAAATGATAACGGCACCGCCAGACACGCAAATGTCTGCTTTGGTTTTACCTACGACATGTTCGTTATAAGTGCCTATTGATCCCTGGTGCCTCCTGCAGAGTATGTGCTTTTCACCGGGGCAAGCTTTTAAATTGGGCAATGTATGATTTTTTAGCGAATGCCTGTCATTTTATTACACGCAGACCCGCGCATTGTTACTACTCTTCTTGCGTTTTTTCGAGAGATCCACTGCTCTCAGTGAACAGTGTATAGTGTGCGTCACTCAACAGCGCACTGAACCATTTGGGTAAACTATCTTCGGCAATGTACACCTTTTGATAGGTAATTTTCGTTCGGTTCACGCGCTGTGTCTTCTTGCACCAAATGTTTGCTATTAGTAATTGCAAACATACCTTCAATGCGGAGAGCTCCCTGAATGGGATGGGGAACACGTCTGACACCAGGGGCAATATTGAATAAACACTGCTTTCCGCAAATTTTTTTACGTCCTTTCTATTGGTCTGGCGAACCTTTGATAGCGGCGCCAGCGACTGAAGCATCTTTGGTGAACTGTCAGTCATGACGCCATAAGTCGCAACTAGCAATGGTATGAGCGGGAAAGTTATTCGGAAAGATAATCGTTACTAAATATGACCTAAGTCACGTTCGTGCAACGATCTCCACAGGTTCAGTGGGAAAGAATGCGCTTTAAAGGCCTGGACCAAAACAAAGGTCGCTCAAACGCAAGTCAGCTGGGGATATAACACGAGCCAGGACGGGGTGGCCGCGGCTGGCACATGTAAAGGTTAAGTGGAGATGTATGCGAGAGCCTTTTGTTCTGCAGTGCACGCAGCTAGGCTGATGAGCTAGGCTGACACCTGTTTTATTGATTCATCGTAAAGCTTGAACACGGTAGCTGAAGTGCGGAAGGTATGATAAAATCTAACTCCGTGGCTTTCTGATTGGGCTGAGAGCAGCCCTTTCGTCTGTCACTCTGTATTCAACCTTTGCAACATCCCTTTACTCTTGAAAGATAAAATGCAGAAAAGGACATACTCTGACTTCAGACATGAATATGTCTGCGCGGCCACACACATAACATTCGTGGCGGCATTTCACGACGACAAAAAAAAAAGTCCAGAACTGATGGTACAAAGTAGAATTGGCATATAAAACAAGGATCTGAAACACACCTGCAATGCAGTTCCATAATTTTTAGCTTACGCATATTTTTTCACTTACTGCGGTATCCAGAAAGTGAAATACTGCAGCGCCGCTTCCGTACTGGCAGGATGTGGAGTTCCACGCTGAGAGGCGATGAATAAGTACTCGGGCTCTGAGACAGCGCGAGGGCCAGACGCTCCGCATCGTTGGCGTTCGCGGGGCGCAGTTGTGAGCGGCGCCATGTGTCCCCGGGCGGAGATTTCGCCTCCTCTCGGCTGTTTTTATTCAAACGGAAGGAAGCCATGCGGCAGCGCGGATCCCGCGGTGGTGACGCTTTCACGGACTGCGCCTTTTGAAAGCGCGCACGCGAGGTAGAACTTTACAAACGGCGAGCTCTAAGAAGGAAGAGATACCAGCAAGGTATACATAACACACAGTGCGAAACACAGTGCACTGCCACCTTTTACTTTCCCAAGCGAGAGTCTCTCTATTGAAATTCGACTCGACACTACTTCATCGCAGCAGAGCCCGGCGTCGTTGTACGAGCGATGCGATGAAATTTGAAACAGCCGGGAGAGAAACGCGGCGTTTTTGTTATTGTCCGAATGGAAGAGGAAAAGTCGTGGGTTTATTCCGTTAGCCTGAAAGGCTGCCCAGATTCATTCTTTAGTCCCCACTCCGTGGCTTTTGAAGGAAGCACCGAGCCTCCGGCGAAGCCTTACAAAAACTTCTTTAGCCCACATAGACTTCTGCCTATAAAGTCTATAGACTCTCTATAGACGAACCTTAGAGAATAGTCTATAGGCAATACAAATCCGACTGACGGTCTATGGGCAATCTGCAGATTTATGGGCATACACTTTTAGTAGACTTGTCTATAGGCAGTATATAGACTACGAGCAGACAAAAACAAATATATATATATAGGAAGGAAATAGAGTCGGTAAGAAGTCTATAGACTGTCTATAGACCATTTTTATAAGGGAACAGTCCTATCTTCCTTCTTCGAGGTACAGCTGTACAGCGTTCGAGGCTACACTTGTGTCAGTCAGCCACGCTGCCTGGTCATGGTGCAGCGTCCTTATAGTGGGCAGCAAACCAAGAGCGAACGCCCCACGAAGGTGACTGATAGTCATGACGGCGAGGTAAACCCCATGGCAGCTGTCAGCCACCTGCTGTGTAGCGTTGGGGGATTAACCGCGACCTAATGACAACCGGTCGACGCCATTGGTTTCGCAGGGGCATTCGTCGCTTCGCTCTTGAGTTGCATGGGACTATAGCAGTACACCCTGTGGAACAGCTCCTGGCAGCACTGCACTGGAGCAGTGCGGAATTAGTGGTGTGTTCATCAACGATTAAGGTATGCTGTATTCATAACGAGTAGAATGTGGATGTTAGACGGAAGAGACTTAAGTGGTTACCAATTGACTTGACACTTGGTTACACCACGCGAGTAACGAATTACCAATGCAGTGCATGTTATCAACGTAGTCATGCAATTTTATTGCTACAGACGTGAAAGCGGCATATGAGAGGAAATATACCAAGGCCAAGAATCCATCAGCAGAAGCGCGGTACTTTTCAACACCGCGACTACGCAGCGCATCGACAGTTGCGATAAGTTGAGCGGCAACACATTAGTATGGGGTATACTGCATTTGACAGGTACTGCAAGCTTACGGATAGCAGCTCAGCAATACTGCTGACGAATCGATTAGTACCATGCAGTACTGGCCAGTTAACCAAGTATGCTGTGGGGTCGATTGGTAAGAGTAAGTTATTTTTCGTTAGCAATATACAATTTGAGAATGGACAGGTTTGCGGAAAAAAGATGCAGAGGCAACTTGACAAGACATGTACACTATTTGAACAAACAACGCAGCGCCCGTCCTGTCCTCGGCTTTTGTGAGTGCTGTCTACGTTCTGTGTTCAAACAGTGTACTGGCCAGCGCCCGCCATGAAGCTGCAACTTGGCGACTAACGGGACGGCTTGAAGTTACGCTGAGATCTGAGGAAAGGATAATGGTGACGGGAACAAGAAGAGAACAGCTTGGATAGATAAAAGGCCCCAATGAATGCAATCTTATCTTAAATAAAGCATAGAAAACAAACATTGGCGGCATATATAACGCGGAGGGGAGCATATAGCCAATGGACCATTACGGTAGCGGAGGGAATCCCACGAGAAGGCAGGCCTATAGCAGTGGGCGGCAGAGTGGTGGGAAATCGGATTAGGTATTTGGCTGGGATTGGCTGGCCTCAGCTGGTGCGGGACAAAACTAATTAGACATCGATGATAGAGTCCTTTGTTCTGAGGAGGATGTATCTGGCTGGATGAAGGAGGTTGAGTCGAATACATTCTAGATTTCTGGTTGCGCGAAATTAGACCAGGACGAGCACGTGTTGGCAAAGCTAAAATGAAGCAGGCACAGTCACTATTCTTTTTCAGGGTACTAGAATGATGTAATGGATATTAATAAAGAGACAGTAAGGACAAATTGAAGTTGGCTTGTATCGATAAATAGAAGCCAAAAAAGACTCATTGAACGGAAATATTTCGTAAGCTACAAAAGATAAAAAAATGAAAGTACACTTATCGCTACCAATGGGCGTTTTCTTAAGCAAGCTCTAGTCACTCTGAGGCCATTTTCTGGACGTGAATCCCTGAGTCCAGGCTGCATCGCCATCCATCCACAGGCTGTGATCGCGGCTGTGATTTCGGTCCTAATGTAGCAAGTCCAGTGGCGGGAGGATTTTCAGTCCAATTTTCTCAGTAATAAATGCGTCTCTTGCGGCCCCAGAAAATAAAGCCACACAATAGATTTTCAATCGGAGCAAGGACCGGACCGTGACTGTCCATTTAATTGGTCTGCAAATGCGCTGTCTGAGGTTCGTGGACACAGCGCGCCGCCTTCTGCTGCGCAACTGCTGGCAGCGACCGTGTCGGTGCTTCACGATGTTTCGGCACTGCCGAACAGTTATTCCGAAACAGTTCACACCAGCGCCGCATTGCCCGGCGTCGTACGCATGGAAGGCGAGTGGCGGAGCCATCATCTTTCCGGGACGCATTTTTCACTGGCAGTGGTGCCTCCGCAAACGACTCGCGGCTTCTCTCTGATGATGTTCTTTCGGGCTCTGCCCGCGATCAGAGCCGTCTGAACGTCATTTTGAGCGGGAAGTGCTTTGTTTTGCCTCGCGGTCACCCCGGTGGCGCGGTATCGATCACTGCGTTAGCCCCTCCTGTGGAACGCGTGCAGACAGAGTGAATCTTGCTGCGACGGCATTGCTGCTGCTGACTGCATTCAAGCACTGGTGCCAGAAGGGAGTGTTTACAATGACTACCACATTCTCAAACTGGCTTGGAGGATTTACGGAGAGTGAAGCAGATAATGACTTGTTGTGCCCGACGCGATCTTACTTTTACGGTGAGAAGATGTTTAAGGAGGGATGCGGCTTTGAAATTGCTGCAGTATACCGTATTTTAAAGTCATTGCCCCAGAAGTGCTTAATTGCAACACCTTAAACAATCAGAGAAGTAAACTTCGGCCAATTCAAGAACTTAAAGACATATGTGACTTTCCTTGGACACAAATCATATGCCGTTATTGACAACAGAGAAAATAAAATTGAATTAATTCTTGAGCTCTATCTGACAATACAAGGACCATGCCCAGTCACACCATAACCCAACACATTGTAAACTAATGCACGGATAATAATTTTTCGCACAGACATTAGCATAATGCAGCGCATACTGTATAAGAAAGAGGAAACCGCACGCAGCCTATTGGAGAGGTGGGGCAAATGGGAGTTTTTTTTTTGTCTACATAACCACCACACCATAACCACTGAGCCACCGTGGTGGCTTGGTTTTCAACTATTATTGAGAGGCGTGTGGCCCACCGTAAGTAATATCCATATCATTTTCTAGAATTTCGAAAACGCGGTCACCGTCGGCGCTGTGGACCAACGAAATGGCCACAGAACTTCCAAGAAACCTAGCGGCTTCAAACTGGCGCAAGATTTGCCACTCATTGCGGGGCACACTCAGCACACGAAAACCATACAATATCCTAATGGCGCTGTTCGGCCCCATCACCAAGGGCGCCTCGATGCAGCGGCGCTGGTATCGAGGCACCCTACCACCGCCGCGAAAAAGCCCAAGGCAACGCAGGAAGGCATATCTCCAACACCGCCTTCCCTCCCCCACAGCCCGTTCCAACCAAATCCCCGACCCCGCCACCTTAAAACCCTGTTGGATGGTTGTTTCGGGCTCGCGGCTTGACGGAACCTCGGTCAAGTCAGGAAAGGAGAACTGCCGAGTAAAGGAGTTGGGTGAGGGGCGAGAGTCGTCGGCCGTGCTCGTTTCCGAGTTTTATGGGGCTCTGATTCCCTCAAGTCCCTATAGGCAGAGGATGGCCTCGCCGAGGAGGAAGTGGCCTGTAATTTTCACTTTGTACCCCCCCCCCCCCCCCCCCCCCCCCCCTGGACACGCCCCCGTCCCGTGTAGAGTCTGAGGGAAAGGAGGATGCCCTCGAAGCAGTGTAGGCTGCGGTAGGTCAGCATGCGTCGTTTCATGGCCAGCTGGTCGTCTGCGCGTGGTGCCGACACCCGTGCTTCATAACCCCCGTCGCACGAGGCAGGCTTTGGGAAGGCACGCCGGAGGGAGCCACCGGAAACAAGACCTTTGTCTTCAGACGTGGTCGCGGCAATTGGGGACCCGGCCGCCTGATCGCCCCGAGGCTTTCGGCTCGAGGAGAGACACCGCAAATTGGGCCATTTCCTGCTCATTATTTTGGGTCGAAAACGGCCGCACTCCGACAGGGCCGAACACGGTGATTGGAGCCAGATGACACCCGGGCCCTCTCCGTGTGGTCCATTACTGCAGGCTGGGGAGCAGTCGTCGCCGAGTAGACAGAGGTTGCTGGCTGCTTCTAGACGACATTTGCTGACGCCGCTCTCAACAGCCCCCCCATATAGCCTTGGCAAACATGCACAAGGAGTGACACAGACACGGGCTCCGATCATATCAGATATGCAAACTCTCCCGCAACCTGGATGACACATCCATACAACAGCCAACCAAATACTTTAACCAGTTACTATTACCAATGCTAGAATGCGACGGTACTTTCACTTGAGTAAAAATATGCTAAAACCAACTTCGCATACAAACTCAGCAAACCTCTCTGAGTGCACAGTCTTATACCAGCTGCGCGGGCAAGGTCTTCGAACGCATGACACTCTGCGAAATTCTACGACGCCAATAATTTGAAAATTGCTTCGCAGACCCAAAGGCATGGTTCCGCCCAGACCTCTCTACACAAGATGTTCTCTTCTAGATCAAAGAGGACCTTCTGGACCATACGCGTCTCAAGCTTTTGTACCGTGCCTGACCAGCCTGGGGTGTCCAAAAGAGCGTTTGAAGACATATGCTACCAGCATATACTATCGACGAGGTACTACCAACTGCGTCACCCACGCATGGCACTAAAGCCTCGTTTTCCTCACAAACAGTACAGCGACCACCACTTTGTCAACCACACCAAACAGACAACTGATATGCTAAACAAAGGGACACCACAAGGTTCTATTCAACATCGCCATGGCCCCGCTCACTGAACAATCTTGAATGTAGACAACCTACAATACAACAAATAAGCCGACGACATGACACTTTGCCTCACACTTGACTAACTACAAGACATACAAAGACGTGAACTGCATGCAGCTAGCTGTTCACAAAACAGGCGGTATACTGATGTGCGCCTCATTTGCCCCCTCACCCTAAGAAACAGGAGCTGTAAACCCCCGGGCAGAGATCAGAGATCCCCAATTTAAATTCTACTTGGCCATAATTCAATTCCCCAGCACACCCAACTGCAACTACGCCCGCAAGGACAGCGACATCCAGCGAGATACGTGCTCCACGCCAGCCGTACACAATCTTCAAAGTCAGATACAGTAGGTTGTGCTTCTCTTCAAGGATATTTTGTTATTTATTTATTTTACAGCGTTAGCTGTTAGGCGTTCGTCCCTGGCTGTCTCGTCGCCGTCGGCGTAACCGGTGGGTGCACCGGTCAACCTGGGTCGCATCAGCTTACGGGTGGCTCTGTTTGGAATGGCCGCCTGCCAGTCTAGGGGTGCATGACGTGACCACTGGTGTAGTGGTCACGTGAATAAAAGCCTAAACAGCTATCGCTGAATGTCGCGTTACATAGTCATAACCGTCCTGGGAGCTTTTTTTTTCCTTAAAGGCCGCCAAGGGGGTATTAAATGAGCGGTGGGCTGACCTAAGTAATCAATAATCAGCCCATCGATTGATTTTTGAAGCAGTCAGGGGCAGGATGCAGTACAGTTTCCGTTGCCAAGTTGTTCCGCTCTCGGGCAGTCTGAGTGAAGAACTACTTAGGGGAAGTTGAAGCTCGAGGTGGCTACACGGATTTCGGATGGTTAATACGGCGTGAATAACGGTGGGCTGGGGCGATGACGGAAGTGCTCAGGGGTGGTGGTGGCAGTGGTTTCTTTATGAAAATAATAGCAAAAAGGAAGGAAAAGATTTTTGCTAGCCCCAGCATCTGCCATCGATACTGAAGCACTTGAGCTGGGGCAGCGGAAATAAGGATAGCCGGCAAAATGGAGAAATGAAATGAAAGAGGTGAGGGGACAGGAAGAGAGGATAGGGGGAGAGCTAATATACGCAAACTATTTACGCAATAAGAAATGTGTCCAGGTTGTGCGCGTGATTAGTTCAGGGGTGAATGGTAGAATTTATGATAAATGCAGAGTCTAGTTATCTTTCGGCGCGATTCAAGGCAGGGAGAGTTAGCTTGAGATTTTCCTGTCGAAGCGCTAGTGCAGTATGAATAATCTGA
Organism: Amblyomma americanum; assembly: GCF_052857255.1. NCBI lineage: Eukaryota > Metazoa > Arthropoda > Arachnida > Ixodida > Ixodidae > Amblyomma > Amblyomma americanum. Next base: position 1,910,370 of record NC_135506.1, on the reverse strand, counting down.
ATATACGAAAAGCACCTCACGATTTTGGACGGATTCATTTGCGGCTTTGCCAGGGTGGACTTGATGGGGGTCCCAGATAGTAGATGGATATTTAAGTGCCAGCCTGTCTAAAGTTAGATAGGCGGTTCGTCTTCCTGAAGGCAGAGTAAGCCGTGTGTTGCGTTTTAGGCAGCCAAGCATCATTAGTTATATTCATATTGAGGGAGCACCAAGCTGAATTGTTTGTTAGGTTGATTTCTAGGTACTTGTATGGTGGTGCATGTGCAATCGCGCCGCATATGTTGTAATTTACTGGTTGATACGACTGATGACGATGAAATGAGAGAAGAGTTGTCTTATTAGCATTCAAGGACATTCACAAGTTAGAGCACCAATTAGACAGACACGAGGGCCTCAAAAAACGATACGCCTTTTGCGTCATAGACATCGTTATAGGCATTCGGATAGAATACCACCTTTCTCACAACCCCCCTAAGGCTCACCTCAGCATCGTGCCACTTAAAAGGCTCCCCTATGTGTACCAGGCAGACGAGCGCCACCAGACTACGAAGGCAATGCGCAACCAGGTCGAGGAGAGAGTTGAAGCGCAACTACAAAATCAACACAGCAGTTTACAAATGGCACAAACCAGACTACACATGAACATTGCCGCGAATCTTGATATGGTTTGTTCGCGCTCAAAGCGGCCGGCACTCGGCTTTATCATTTGCATGTGACGCGAGATGCGACCAGACTCATCTCGAATGGTGGCAACCGCGCGCAACTGCTTCCGCTTTGTTGCAGATTGTTGTAGTGGCTTTGGCGCCTTATATCGGCGGTTCCGTGCCAGCTTTAAATTGAGCGCTTCGGGGACCGGCAGGTCAAAAACGAATGGTCAAAAACGAATGACGTTTCGGGGCGCAACGGCTCCCTTGTTCACAGCGAGGAAGCAGGCTGGGCACCCCCGGTTTTTGTAGCACTTAGTAGTGCCTTAAGTGACTTGGCATAGATAGGATGCAGGGTGTCATTGTTTATGTTTAGTGTGTTACGCGTTGTCTAACTGCTAGGTGACTCGAGGCTTCGGCGGGCTCACGCATTCATCGCCAGCGGGCTCTCAGCAGAGCGGCGCTACGGTCCCCGTCTGCGCGTGTAAACTGGCTGACGTAGCCCTCACTCTCGCCCTCCTTCCTTAGATGAAAAGAAGCAAGCAGGTAGTATGTGCGGCGACCAAATAATTGAGATTCTTAGATTCTCAGGTCGCACCAGGGGGGGGGGGGGGGAGGGGGGAGAAAATAATGGGAATGCGCAGCCCTGTAACTGTCTCCTTATGTAGGGACCAGCGCAACGGGGCTGCAGCGAAGGTGAGGGATTAAAGAGATATTTGAGAGGAGGTGGGTCAGGAGTGGGAGGGGGGGGGGTGGGGGGGTCGGCATAAGGTGGCGGGTGACGCGGCCGGCACGATGCGGCGCCAAAAGCGCTGAACTATCAAGATTCGTGCCTTTAGAGCACTGTCATACTGAGTGAGGGCGCAGGCTTACGTCAGCCAGTTTACACCCGCATCCAGGGAAGAGCGGCCAGCACCGAAGACAGCAGCGCCGTCGCACGACTGCAAGCCCGCCCCAGCCGCCGGTGAGGCTGCGCGGTTAGTTTTGGCAAAGGCGGTAAGTCGTTCTGGTCTTTTTGAGGCGTCTGGTGAAGTCTTGTTTCACCTATGTACTGTCATGAGCAATATGACTTGCAACGCCCGGCCGCGTGGCCGTAACGCTTACCGGAAGCATGGTGGGGCCGGCAAGCGGCGCGCTGAAAACGAAAGGGAAAGGATTTGCTGTTCCAGCAGTGACCCTTCTCCCCTGTGCCTTTTGTCTTTAAAGAAGCACAGAGTTATCGCATCGCCATCTCTATTCATGTGACAATGGAAGGCGCATGTCGCAGTTCATCTCAGATTGTGTAGAGCAAACGGCGCGTGGGATGAAGCTGACTGGCGGAACACCAGAATATTTTCCACTTTGTTTTCAAACACGCCGCCTGCTGGCACCACCGTGCTTCCGGAAAGCGCTGCGGCCACACGCTCGTGTGTTGCAAGTCATACTGAGCGCGATAGTACACCGATGAACAGTCGGCGCAAGCAATTCTGTAAACGATGCCAGGAAACTTTCCACGAGGGAGCTGGCCCTTCACGTTAACAGGGTTAGTCTGTATCTTGCTCATTTGGAAATGTGCAATATTAGACGCGCTGGGATGCGTTCGTTATGTATCCTCGGAGAGACCGAGCCGCTGGGACGGATCTTGCAGAACCAAGACAGCGGGGCAACTTCGTGTTCAGGCGCAGCGTAGTGTCCGCGCATGCCGGTAACAGAACCCGTGACAGTTGTTACACTGCAGTTCCCCCCCCCCCCCCCTCCCCGTGAAAGAGGTGCCAGCCTGGCGAATTATGGGGAAGAAAGAACAGAGGGGTCGTAATACGGCTTCAGTCGGTTGACGTGGACGCTTTCGCGGCCACGGCGACACAAGTCCGCAGAGGGTGCAACGGGCTGAGCGATGTAATTAATTGACAGGATAGGATTGCTTTAGAGTCAAGTAGGGACCATGATATTGAGCAGGCAGCTTCTGCACTAGGCCGGGAGTTGTCAGAGGCACCCAGATCCACACAAGGGAGTCGGCAGGATAGGGTGTAGATGTATCAGAGCTGCCGCGGTTCTGTTTTTGCTGCCACTAATACTGCGTCGTAAATGAGTGAGCGAGCTGACGACATTCTTTGGCGTACGTGGCGGCGTGTACTCGGAAATGTCGGGGCGGTATCCATCGCGAAGGGGGGCTCGCGGTCGTACAGAAGAAAGAATGCAGAAAACCCAGTGGTGGTTTGCATCGTAGGGTTATACGCGTAGGTGGCGAATGGACGATGCTGGTCCCATTCGGAGTGGTCGGCGTTGACGTACATGGCCAGCATGTCACTGAGGGTTCGGTATAAACTCTCTGTGAGGCCGTTCGCCTGAAGGTGATAAGACGAAGTGGTTCGGTGGACAACACGGCGTTCCTTGAGGAGAGCCTCAAGAGCCTCAGACAGGAATACGCGACCACGGTCGCTGAGCAGTTCTTGAGGAGCACCATGGCGAAGAATCAGGTTCTTGAGATGATGGAAAGCGACGCCACGGGTACACGCAAACGCTAATGGAGACGTTTCAGCATAATGGGTAAGATGGTCTACGGCCACGATAATCCAAAGGTGACAAGCGGGAGGGGGCCGTAGAGGTCTATTCCAACGCGATACAACGGATGGGCAGGACAGGGTCATGGCTACAACGAAGCAGGTGAGTTGGGAGGAGGAGTTTTATGCCGTTGACGTCACGTACAAGACCGTACAAAGTGGCGAGCAAAGAAGCACAACCGGCGGTAAAAATAAGTCTGGGCATGCGACAGGTGGCCAGAATCAGATAAAAACTACATCGCCGGGCTGTCTGACGTTGCACTTCTGGGGTCGAGACATCTCAGTGCGCGTGCGCGTCCTTTCATGCTCTCAGCCGTATCTTTTTTCACGCTTGCAGCGGACTAGCTGATCGCATGCAGCATTTGGCTGTAGGGGTCCCTTTCTGCCGTATCATGGACGAAGAAAGGCCTTTGAAGATTTCTGCGAGCATCTTTTGAAGAGTCGTCTGCACCTTAGGCATAGTATCTTTTGGGAGCCGGCCTGAAGTTGTCTTGTTTTGCAGCATGGTTTTTTCTTTGTATGTAGTCTGGTGAAGGATAACGGTAACATTACCTTTATCTGAAGGAAGGATGGCTATGTCCATGTTAGCCTGCAGATTCCGGATTGCCGAGCGTTCGTCCTGACCAAGAGAGTGGTTTGACGACGACGTATTTATGCGGCACAACACGCCTATCGCCTTCGTTCGAATTTCGTCCTGAGCGTCTCGTTCCAAGATTCACACTGCTCCTTCTACGGCGCATGTTAACTTTCGTGGGTCCGTTGCCTTCTCTTGGTTGAAAAGCATCGGCTGAGTACCTTGGCTTCGGATTGCTTCAGCTTGTAGGACGACCGGTTCTGTGTTTCGAAGATTGGCTACAAGATTAACAGGCCACAGCATTAATTGGAACGAAGGAAAGATAGTGACGACGAAAAAGAATGCTTCAGCCCGCCGAAACATCGAGTCCCTTATCGTCTAGACAACGCCTAGCCGACTAAACAAGAATGATGCTACCCTGCATTCAATCTTTGCCAAATCACTAATAACACTACTAGGTGCTACAAAAACCGGGGACGTCCAGCCTGCTGCCTCATTGTGAACATGGGAGCTGTAGCGCTCCCGATATGTGATTTTTTTGACCATGGTAACTGAACAATGCACTTCATCAGCCATGGTCTTGACCAGACGGTATACCGTCAAATTACCGACCACATTCAGTTATTTGTGGGCGCAGGGGAGCCCAATAAAGAGTTTCTTTTGGAAGCTCTTATCGCTGTCTTCCAGTTCAACAGAAGTTCAACCGGCATTGGACGTCCCTCAGGCGATGACTCTGATTAAGGACCCCAGGTCAGGACTAAAGCCGCAGCGGTGCGCAGCCGAAGGCGTCCTGCCATTCCGTGCCAGGAGCCCTTAGCACTACCCCAAAGACCCCAGTCACCCGCTCGCTTCGCTATGTTGCAAGCTCAGCCAAGAAAAGCAGACCTTTGGAGGACCCCGACCAGCGCCGCCCACTCTGCTTTCACGTACTGCGGTGAAGCCATCCATATTATTGGCCACTGCCCGTACTGGCGAATGGACTTTCGTGGATTTTCCTTTGAAACTCCGCGTCCACGCTCCGGCCCGCAACCGTGGCAAATCGATGACTATCTGCGTCGAGAGGAGCATGTGCCAAACCGCTTTTCGCGGTCACCGTCGTCCCCGTCGTCGTCGGCATGCTTCGCACCGCCAAGCGGCAGCCACGCAGGGGCCGTCCCAGCTCTAGTAGGGGAAATTTAAGACGGAAGCCTTTGGAGGTGAGGTTGCCCACGAGCGGAACGCCAATATCATGCGCCCACGCATGAAGACGCCGCATACATCGACAGCCTCGACCACGACGTTTCTAGATTTCAGAATGACGCCACCGCACAAAGGAAATCACCGCGACCTTCCCCAGCCATGATCATAGCGCCAAACGAAGCCGAGACTGGACTCCGAGACCAACTTGCAAAGCGAGGATACGTACCACTGACCTTGATGTGGCAGTCGATGGTCGCACAATAACTGCGTTACTGGACAGAGGAATAGGCTATTCTGACATCAGTGCACCGTTTGCAGCTCGTCTCAAGCAAGTGACGCCCACTTGGGATATCCCACAAATTCGCACCGCTGGAGGTCACGTAGTAATCACCGCACGAGTGGCAGTCAACGGACATACCTACCCTGCAACCTTCACAGCCCTGCAGCAATGTTCCCGAGACGTGACCTTAGGCATGTAGTTTTTGACTGAGCACCGAGCGATCATCGACCGTCAATCCAAGTGCATCACATTTTCGACGGAGGAAGCCCTACCTTCGAAAACAACATCGAATCAACCCCTCGTATTCGGTGTGCTCGATGAAGAAGTGAGCGTTCCACCCAGGTGAAGCGTCATCGTCCCAGTGGGTGCCAGGATTGCATCAGAACATCGAAGGCAGAGCCCTCGCCCTAGCGCATACCCATGAGAGCATCATTCTCAGCGACTCCAAAATGGCTATCAATAATTTCGCAAAAGGGCGAATTGCAAACACCTCCCTTAGAATCCTTAAAGCCACCAAATTGTCACCAAATTATTCCGCACTTATATGGGTCCCAGCCCATTCGGGGAACCCGGGGAACGAGGCAGTCCACAATAAAGCCCGAGGTTTCGTCGGCCGGGCAGTGGATGAGTCTGGCTCCCTGAATTTCACGAAGGACTCCGTGATCACACAACATGATCTCACCAGTCATTTTAAACTAGAGAGCAGAGCTTTGTCCCCTCCGGACAAGAGCCTGAGTAAAGAACAAGAGGTTACGTGGCGTCGTCTACAGACGAGATCGATACGCACCCCATCACTCCTCGCGCACAGTTATCCGGATCTATACAACCCGAACGGCAAACAATGGAGCCAACGAGCCAACTACAATCCCATCCTGTGGGATTGTAATATAGAGCCACCTCCGGGTGATCTAGTTATCGTTCCTTCTCTCGAGCGGTGGGAGGCCGTGCTGCCTTATAGCTCTGACCCCAGAACGTAAGTTCTGGCGGTAGAGTGGGCCGACAAAGTCGTCAAGGACTATGTACTCTCAAACACTTATGAATGGATGGAAAACTTTATTGGGTCATGCAAGTAGTGATCTCAAACACTTAACGCGACCTCTTACCGAGCTCTTTCCGGCGAATAAAATGTTTTACAATCAATACATCTCGTCATAGGCCCAGTTGCCTTCTTAGACAAACTATCCCATGTTCGTCACACTTACATAAATAAACATGTGGACAGTGCCGAGCACTTCCGAAGCGGAACGCAGGAGAGATTGAGCTAAAAACTGTTATCCACGTTTTTATGGCCACTCGTATGAGAAATATATAGTCGGCATACTCGAGTTCTCATTTTATTTATGCTTCTGCATGCACCGGCGAAATTAGGAGAGGAATAAAGTTGCCCCCCAGAGGACGACTTGCGCACCAGCCTGTCGAAAAGCAAACAATCCGCGTCAACCACCCCGTTTATAGTCAGAAAATTACGGAAGGCACTTACAACTATTTACATGCTGTCAATTGGAAAGCATGCACGCGGGGTATTCGGCTGTGGCGAAGGCGCACTACTTTAATTCAGTGGCCAGTGAAGCTGGTCAGTTCGTGCCGCCCGAAAGGAAGTTGATGAAGTCGACGATACAAAACAAGCGAGTTTCGATGCGAGTTTGCGAGAAAGCAGGGAGCGAAAGAAGAAAGGAAGAAAGAGGAGCCGCAGTGGAGGTCTCCAGATGATGAGGAGGAGGAGAAAACTTTATTGAATTGAATTTTTTTTTTTGGGAAAGGAAATGGCGCAGTATCTGATTCACATATCGGCACACGCCTGAACAGCGCCGCAAGGGAAGGGATAAAGGAGGGAGCGAAAGAAGAAAGGAAGAAAGAGGTGCCGTAGCGGAGGTCTGCGGCTAACTACGACCACCTGGGGATCTTTAACGTGCACTGACATCGCACAGCACACGGGCGGCTTAGCGTTTCGCCTCCATCGAAAAGCAGCCGCCGCAGTCGGATTCAAACCCGGGAACTCCGAACCGGAAAACTTTATTGTACTCTGCGGTTTTGGGGCATCTTCAGAGATATTCTCTCCTTGCAATTGTATCCTCAGGAGTCTTCTCTGTAGAGCTCGTCCAATTTTATTCAATGGTCGGATGCCTTCAGTCCACGGCTCCGGAAAATTTCGACCACCTGATGGCAGGAAATTTTGTCGTATTGCGTTCCGGGTGGTGTCACGATTTCTCGTTGCATATAGCGTACATACGATAGTAAGGTTAGAGGCTAGCTTGCGACAGGAATTCTAACCGACGACATAAGCACCTTCAGTTGTACGCCTTGACAGCCTCTTTACCACTTCCTTTAACGCACGGTAGAGGCGTTCATGGAGATTTTACACTTGCTGCGCCATTTATTTTGGTAAATTAATTGTTTGGGAAGGAAAATGGCACAAACCGCGCCGTAATAGAAGGGATAAAAGAGGGACTGAGAGAAGAAAAGAAGAAATAGGTGCTGTAGTGGAGGTTGGTTGTTTGGCAACAACTTTATTTAAAGTCCTGCAGAGCTTTCGCTGACAGGGCCTTAGGTCTCCCACGTGGGGACGTCGAGGTGTTGCCTCGCCGTCGCCTCGCGGGCCTGATGGACGGCCCAGAGTTGGTCACCGAGGCTGGGCCTGCGCAAGGCAGCGGCCCACCGCGGCGAGAGGGTTCCGGAGTTAGCACCGTGTGGGTTTTTGTTACAGTCCCAGAGCATGTGGGTTAAAGTGGAGGTGTCCGGAATAATTTCGACCACCTGGGGATCTTTAACGTGCACTGACATGCACAGAAAACAGGCGCCTTTTTGCGTTTCGCTTCCATCGAAACGCGGCCATCGCGGTCGGGTTCGAACCCGAGTACCCCGACTCAGTAGACGAACGCCTTAACCACTCAGCCACCGCTGCAAAAAACCTCCTTAGATTGCTTTCCGCACACTGGACAAGAACCGCGCCCACACTTCCACCTTGGCAGGTGGTTGATCGTGAGAGGTTGGTCACCCAATGAACGCTGCCGCCGCCAGTGCACCGTGTCCTCTTTTTCGCGTGTGACTGAGCAGCTGAACATATAAGCCTCAGCGTGGCCGCTTGCTATAGTAGGATACAACTAAAAAAAAACAGCAGTTGCTAACACTGGGCCATGGTCCGCGGCGTATTGTATTACTCCGCTGGCCCACCGTAATAGTAAACGAAATCGACTTTTTAATCTTTGACTATAATATACAAGCCAGGTATCAAAATTCTAGTCCCTATAATTTTTTCCTTGTGATTAGTTTTTTACTCAGGTAACAGGAAAAGTTCTAACAATAGTCTACTTTTTTGTAACGGAGGAAATCTGTGCGGTGGTCGTGAATGTGGGCGGAGCTTCACTGCAGACTTAAGTTGTATCCGACTATAGTCAGATGAGCCGTGGATGAAGAAGCGGATGGTGAACGCACGTACAGTGCGCGGCATTTTGAGAGACTGCGAGAAGCTGCGTCGGATACGACCCGGAAATCATTGCTTGGGGTGAGGACGCCCGACGGCGTACAAATGAAACTCGAAACGCTAAGCGTGCATCCGAGACATCGAAAGAGCGGGAAGAACGTCTCGCCAAAGGGAGGCATCAAGACGCGGAGCGACAGAGACGCCGAGCCGTTGCCGAACTACCAAAAGATGAACGTCCGATAGAGCAGGCACAACCAGACGCGAAAAAGACGCGCCGGATGACTACAGCATACGGCCAGTGCTTCGGCAACGAGGGCGTTCGAGTCCGACTTCGTGATTAAGCAGTTTGGCACCTTTCGCTAGGATATCCTGGCCTAGATGAACTAAGCCACTGCTGATTTTTTTTTTAAAATGCGAAAGCATTATATGGCTCCTCGGTAACGAGAATTCTGGCGTTGTTGTTCAGCAGCAGTGGTCCCAAAGATGCCAGATGGCGTCACCATGGTCTTGCGTGATTTCAACAGTAGCAATGGGTGATCATAGGCGACGAAGCAAAGGCGTTTGACGAGGCTATAATAGACGGTGATGGTTATAATGACGGTGATATTGGTAGTTTTGCAATGATAAAGGACGTCACTAAATCATGATAGGGTCATTAATGAGAATGACATTTTGTTCAAAGGCCTTTACGGTGAAGGCCTTTATGATGAAGGCTCTTAGTTGAAATTTCGTTATGGTAAACTTCTTTAGGGTACAGACCTTTTAACGGGACAGCGTTAAGGAGCTCGTGTCGCAGAAAAGCCGGTGTCGGCGTCTTTGGCCGTGAGCGAAAAATGGCGCATCTTGGTGGACACCTGAATCGCGCCGTAAGGGAAGGAATTTTCGTTCCCTTACGGCGTGGTACGGGTCTGAAATCTAAGGTTCGACGAAATCTCGTCTGGCCGGGTGAATACATTGGCGAAAATATTCTGCCTGCTGTCCTTTATTTCCGCTGCCCCAGCTCAGGTGCTTCAGTATCGATGGCAGATGCCGGGGCTAGCAAAAATCTTTTCCTTCCTTTTTACTATTATTTTTAATAAAACCACTACCACCACAACCATTTCCTTTGCTTGAAACCAATTTTCATTTCAATTTTCTTCCCTTACGGCCCGGTTTGGGTGCCCGATATGTGACAGGCGTCCTTTCCTTAAATTGTCCAACGGGCCTCGCGTCGCGCCAAACGGGCGTTGGCGTTCTTGGGAGCTCTGCAACACGCTTTCGCATCTCGCTCTTAAAGACGGAGCTTAAGCATCCTCCAATTTTTGGTCTTTAGGTCACAGGACGCTTTCGCATTCACAGCAGGTAAAAACCGTAAATTCCTTCTTTCACTCTCCCCTTCCTTCTTTTTCTCACGGCCGTTGGGCTTAATGTGTCGACTGAGAAGTTACCTTTAATTTCCTCAAAACCAGTTGATTGCCGGCCGGCATGCATAATCGGTCGTAAAGAAGTGTGCTTCAAATATCCTTGCGTACTATTTTATACATACGAATGTGGTTCGTTGGCCCCTCAAATCTCTGCGGTTAAGGTGCCTTGATACGCGTCACTTTCGCCAGACCAAAGCACAGGGTAAAAAAAAAAAAGACTCATAAGCGAAATCTGAGCATTCCACGTGACACAAATTCGGCAGATCTGCAATGGACTGTGCTGCGTTAGGTTTAATGGCACAGGCTGTGGAGAGTTCGTGACGAGGGGGAGCGAATTTGTAACGTAGGTGGCAGAGTTAGTCGTCGCGGTGGCTGAGTGGTTGTGGTGCTCGGCTGCTGACCCGAAAGACGCGGGTTTGATCCGGGCCATGGTGGTCGAATTTCGATGGAGGCGAAATTCTAGAGGCCAGTGCACTGTGCGATGTCAGTGCACGTTAAGGAACCCCAGGTGGTCGAACCTTCCGGAGCCCTTCACTACGGCGTCCCTCATAGCCTGAGTGGCTTTGGGACATTAGACTCCCGTAACCATGAACCATAAACTATTCGTGGTGAAGCTGTCAGCTGTGCGACAAACCGCGCGCAAGAAAGCGGGCATGCGTAGTGTTCATCTTGTGCGGCACTACACAAAAGCGGACGTTCTTGCGCATTCGGAAATGAGGGATAACAGAAACCGTACTACGGCCGTACAACACAAGAATTTATTTTGCTTCGCATACGTTACACGCTTTCCAGTGACGCATACCGAAAGCAGTGCGCCCGCAATAAGCGATGCGAGATTTCCACGCACTGCGTGTGTGGGTGCGGTTATGTCGCCACCACTCACTGTGCTCGGGGACGCAGCTTTCGTCTCGCGTTGAGTTGTTCCGTTGAATGCGCCGTGGTCGGCCGCCCTGCGCTTCGCAGATGTCGTCGTTCGGCGCCTTTGTTTTCAGCGCCCAAACCTTGGACGGCGGATGGAAGGCGACGACGCTTCCTTGAAGTCGCGTCCGGAACTCGTCCCTCCTTGTTCTTTTCCCCGTGCTGACAATACGCCAGGAAAAGCGCAGCTTGTGCCTCCTCGATGACATTCAGCTCTTGGCTGCAGGAATGCGGCTCGCTGGCGTCTTGCTCGTTCCTGCGCGGAAGGGACGCTCCAGTATGCTGCCCATGTTCCTTGTCCACATAGCGCGAACTGGGCTGTTTCGGTGGGACCAGTTGTTGCTGGCCATCATCTACGCAAGGCTTTCCGTCTTGCGAAGATGGCGTGTGTCCTTCCATGTATGTGGGTGCACAGCCAGCGTCACCCTTCGGTAGTTGCTGGTCGCCAACGGAGTCTTGCGTGTTGCCTTCATGGCGCACTCCGGAGCCACGCTTTCGCCGCTCCCTCTGGTCGTCTCGGCTGGCTTGAGCCTCCAGCTCTTGCTTACTCCGACGGCACTCTCTGTCGTAGGCGGCCTTCGCCAACTTGCGTTCGGAGACAGCGCTGCCTTGGCCGTCCTCGAATTCGACGGCTTCACCTTCCATGCTCGGCTGCAGAGTGTGCTTCGCCGCCTCGATCTTCCTGTGGAATCGATGCACTCTCGAGCTTGGTGTAGACTCGGTTGGAATAGACCCTATGGACGGGTCAAATGCGTCCGCCAGCTCAATTTTGCTGGTGTTCATCACAGCTGTAGACAGGTGCGACACCTGACCTCCGCCAACTCTGGGGTGGAAAGACGTAAAGAAGCGAGCGTCTGTGACAGCGTCGACCTCCCGCTCGGATTTGGGTTTGCGCACATAAAGCGTCTCTAGTGCTGTGAGTGGCACAGGAGGAAGATGCTTGATCATGTGCCAAAACATTCCCCGTGAATGTACACAGAAAAACGCCTGATCGCATGAGCGATCCTCCTTCACTCCAACCTTACTGCTTTCTCTTGCGGCGCGTTTGAGGTGTCCACTAAGAAGTGAGACAGTTACTTAGCCTTCCTTCCATGAAAACAAAATGAAAATTGGTTTTTGGGGAAAGGAAATGGCTTAGTATCTGTCTCACATACCTCAGTGGACACCTGAACCACGCCGCAAGGGAAGGAATAAAGGAGGGAGTGAAAGAAAGGAAGAAAGAGGTGCCGTAGTGGGGGGCTCCAGAATAATTTCCGCCATCTGGAGATATTTAACCTGCACTGACATCGCACAGCACACGGGCGCCCATGCGTTTCGCCTCCATCGAAACGCAGGCGCCGTGGTCGTGTTCGAACCCAGGAACTCCAGATCAGCAGCCGAGCGCCCTAACCACTGAGCCACCGTGACGGGTTTCGTGAAAACAAATGTCTTTATTTGGGCTGAGCAGCCGTGGTGGCGTAAGCCGTGTATGAAAACGCTGCAGTATGGAAGTATCGCTTCCGTTGCAAACATTTGCTGATTGCGTACGAATCCACTTCTTGCAGCTGATTATAGCCAATGGAAGATGTACGACGTAATTATCTGAATCGCTGTCTTTTACAACGAAACTGCATACTTCTACAGTCCAGGGAAATTTTCGTGTCGTCGGAATCGTGAGCAATAAACGCCAGGCTAAGAATAAAATGCTACTCCGAGTGGAATAAGTACAGACAGCATAAACATCACATGTCACACTGATCATAAAGCAGTCGTAGTATGAAAAAGAATATGAAAAGTGTAAAAAATATGAAAAAAGTATATGGAAAATAATATGAAAAAATAAAGTATAAATTAAAAAGAAAACAATATGTAAAAAAGAGAAATGTTAAAAATAAAAATAAAGAAATAAATGTATAAACGGTACATGTTCTTTGATAACAGGCATACAGCTTATAGCTCAGGGCACGTTTTCAATAAAAAAGAAACTGAAAAGAAGCATCAAAACCACATGATGAATGATAAGACGCGTGTGACCAATGGAAGCACCGTTTCACCAATGCAACTCAAGCAGCCACCATTCATGGTTCAAGCTTTCACTTACCTTAGCACATAATATCTCTACTATTAGTAGTGAAAACCTCTGTGTATATCACACTGATGATAAAGCAGTCGTGAATATCGTTAAGTAATAAAGGGTAATATAAGTATATGTCACTTGTCTCTGGTTTCTCTCTTTGTACAGCCACGGTTGTGAATTTTCAAGCAATTTTCGCAATGGGTAATTGGGTGTCGTTTTACAGGTTCGCTGTCCAAGCCCCTTCACAGCGTGGATTGGAGCCACAATTTTTTTCCCTTCAGATTCGCATGCTGTGAATTCAATTAAACCATAACGAGCGCAGCGCCGATGCATAGCTTTCAGGCATGTTGTTTGTTATGGGAGCAACGGCCACTTCTAAAGCATACTGGCAACATGCAGCCACGACTGCTTCAGCTTGAAGATACGTAATCATAAACATCGGCTTTATGCGAAAAGAATAAAACGTTAACTGCAGTCAGTCCTTCACGCGTCAGGAGTTTTGTTCTCGTATTCATTTCGAACAAGGCTACCGACATCCAAGCGTTGGAAAACGTATTCCAGAATAGAATAACCTAATCAATGGTGCGAATTCAATTAGGGTGCAGGAATTAAAGATATTAAGCAAAGCCCAAGACGCTTAAACTCTTTCCGGTCAAGGAACTCCCCTATTGCTTTGTCTGGTGCTACAACGTTTCGCCACACTGAGTCGAATACTTTCCTGTAAGCAACTTGCAGTCGGCGTTCGTACACGCGCTGGTTCAGCCGCCACGCTAGCCAGGGATGAACGAGCTCACGTTTCCGCCGTTATTGCAGAGGTGATCCATCACGACTGGCGGGAAACGGCTCTCTTGTGAGCGAGACGAGGAAGGAGGAGAGGACACAGACGCCGTCCGTTCTGCTTTGTATGAAATCAGGACGGTGTAATATCACTCGTCTGCCACGTTTGTGCATCCGCCTGCCTCACTATCTCGCGTGTTTTGCTGATCAGATACAGCAAGGGATTTGCGCTCTCATCTAGCAACTGTTTCGACTGTTCAATTTTCCCGAGGCCTGCAACTGAGCTGCACCGGCTCTCGAGCAATGACACTTCACAGCGACCTTTCACACCACTTCCGCATACCTCGGTGTCCATTAATGACCGCTGTTTAATTCGTATTATAGTTTGCATTAATTCACAGAGTAACTAATTATCATCAGGATTTCGTCCTCTGTATGTTTGGATTTTTCTTGTAGCTTACTCGATGCATTTGTGTTTTTTTCTTCTTGGCGTTATTCAAAATGTGTAGTGTACTTCCATTTTCCCATATGCATCCCCGCCCTCCAAAAATTTCGTTTCGTGTTTGGAATATGAATATATAAGCAGAATCAAGCAAAGAAGACATTATGAGGATTTAACAGGCATATAAAATGAAACAGCAATGCAGGATAGGTTGTGCTTCAATCCAACGTCTTATCCTTGCCCAGCACCTTGAAAGAAGGGCATAAATTTTAACTTAGAGTAATGTGAAAAGTCCAACAAGTCATAGAAATTAATATTCATTGCCATAACAATTAACACGAAAGTCGCAAAACGTCCAAAACGCGAGTAACGCACAATAATTGCTTCTTATGAGAAAAAGATTATTGAACATCTATTATGAGGCACGATACTGCGCTAAGCCTCTCTTCTTAAAACGCAATAAGTTTTTTGGGATCTTTCCGGCCACTACAGCCGTGTTGAGATTGAATACGGATAAGGCACGTTTTTTTCCAGCCGCAGAGGCAAGCTTATAAAATATATCGGGTATATAATATAGCCACACCAAAATCATACCGGCAGAAACATTTGTGTTTATTGCACTTTGCTGCGCGAATGTCGCGTACAACATCGCTGTCTAGTGTGGAAGACGGACGTTTTTTTTTTTTTGGCGGATTTCTCGCGCTGATAACACGTTGGAATTATCAGGCTGGATAGCTCACAAGAATTTATGAGAAATATCTCACGACTCATGGTGTTAGCAGGCCACTTATGCCGAGTTTATTGGCACGCAAGCAGTGTCGTAACGCTCGAAACACAGGGCGTGTCGGAACCCATGGAAAAGCGACTCGGGCCGTTGTCTTTGGCGAAGTGAGACGAAATAAAGCTTGGCTGTTGTTGGCTAACGAAATGGTGTGAATGAGAGCGGAACAACGACAACAACAAAAGCGAGGAAATTAAACGTTCGCGGAAAGGAGATATTTCAGTTGAGAAACTCCGTTTTCCGCCTGTAGGCCAACGGTAATTACCTGTGAGGGCGTGTGTTTTCTACGAATACATTTCTCGGTGCCAAGAGAAAGAATAGGTGGTGAAGTCGTTTGGTCAAACAACCGACACAGGAAGAGGACGAAACAGGCGTGTGCCACAACGGCGCGCTGACCGCAACGGGTGAACGACCTGGAGTACCCTCCTGCGACAAGAAGGCGCGAACGTGTATCTGTGACCAACGAAGTGACAAAAGTAGGCTCTCAAAGAGCGTAATTAGTGCCGGTTTCACGCTGCGGAGACAGCGCACCGACCAGCCAGCTGACAACGATTCTATACCAAAGCTTTCTGTCTGAGAGAAACTTGAACAAATTCCCCCTCCTTTCGCTTCCTGCTTGTGCGTTGCAAAGAAAGCGACTCGGCGACAGGAAAATGTGCACATCGCGAGGGACAGTATCTGGATGGCTCAGCTTGGTCTCGCTCCGCGAAAGAGGACAAAACTTTATGAGCAGACGAACTCGCTGGACGGTTGCCACTATAACGCGAGGTTGAGCGACAGCTTTTTCCAGTGGCAGATGTATCGTTTATTCTCATTTGTGTCCTTATCTGGTAAAGTGCCCGTGACGTCACTGCGATGCCACTCGGTAACGGCAGTGCGTTCGGAACACTCAACGGGCCGCGCTGCTTGCTGACCAGTGAGTGTGGTACCCTCCCCCGTTTTGCTCTCTCTCTCTCTCTCTCTCTCCTTCTCCCACTGCTCGACATGCCAGCGCCGCAGAACCGCGAAACACGCGCTTAACAGCCTTCGCTGTAAATGCGTGCGTCGTCGTGCGTGGTCCCTGAGGATTACCTGGGGAGAAGCGCGTCAAAAGAACACACCAGTCGCCGCGCGGACCACGGCCCGAAACGACGGCGTTAAGTAAACGTAGCTAGAGGATCAAACCGGCAAGCAAAACCTCGTTCGAAGAGGGTGACCTTGCCGCGAGCGGATCTTTTTTGAACGCGGTTGCGTTAGGGCTCTCGTTGTGAACGCAAAATCCGCGGTTGCAGAAGTACCAGGCGGGCCACCTAGGTCACGTGACCTTGTGGCGTCATCACAGAATGCCCACCGGGCTGTGAGCAAACTGACCGCCATGGCAGGTGGCAGTTGAATTAATGAGAGATTGCTCGGAAAGATCAATCTGGGTCGCACAAGCCCCTACCGGTGCATGGCAGCGCGTTCCATCGCTGCAGGGGCGCATCGCTTAACCGCTGCACCACTGCGCCAGGAGCGGTATGATGACTCCCAGGGATTTATGAATGCAAAGCCGACAATGACCAGTTCCGCATGTATGGGCATTAATTAACCCATTAATGCTTCAGCTTCATGCTTTTAAGGGGGATGTTAAATGTCACCCCCCCCCCCCCCCCTTAATTTTTATGTTACCTGCTCGTACAAACTGGAGGGGGATAGAATTTACTCTATTAGGGGCACACATTAAATGTGCTGAATACCGACGGCTTGGAGTACTGAGACCAGCTGGTCCTCTTAGCCCAACCGGTCTTACAAGAATCCCGCGGGGGCTGCCTTGCTTCTTGACAAAAAGAGTCACAGAGTTAGCTCTGTGAGCCCAATTTCTACTTGCTTTCACTGGCAAACTAATCTAGAGCAGAAGCTGTCTGGTCTCCGCGCTTGATAACTTCAGCGGTGCAGTGAACTAATTCTCTGCAAGAGATCTTAATGAAACCCGTCGCCGTATCGCCGCACAGGACTACTTTTTTTTTTAAGTGTCTTGCTTTTTCGATTTATCTTTCTTAATGAGAATTTTCTGATTCAAGAGGTCAGCCTTTACGACTTCTTGGACGGTCCAATCATATCTGAAGGTCAAGTATTTAGTAACGACCTCAGCTTATTAAGCGAACAGCCTGGACGTCTGTACGGAACAGTGCGCGGTCTCTTTCACTGTGTTTGGCAATGCGAAAAGCGCACTACCGAGTTTGAATGCTTAGAAATATGAAGACTGATTCTCACACAGGGTTGCTTGAACTGTTTCTCGGAAATGAATAATCTAATATGATACATCCACCCACTCCCTGCTTATCGGTATACTCTCTTCACCAGTTTCGTTTTGCTTCTTTTAGGCGGCAGCACTGAAACCTCACCGCAGCAAAAAGACGGCGGCGTTGTCCTAAAAAACAAAACAAAAACAGATTGGCGATTGGGCAGTGACGTCATCAGAGTGGAGAAATCCCATTGGCTAGACAAATCCTTCGCAAGTGAGACCGTTACTCCGGCTTTGCTTCCATTTCGGCAGCTTATTTTATTTTAAGGTTAATGGTATTCATTTCAGAGTAATCATGACCCTACTTCCGTGTTCTCGGCCGTGGTTCATAGACTGAAGGTGACAGTATATTGCCCAGTGCCGAGGTGCGCGATGAAAGGCGGCCAGAGAGAGAACTCGAGCGCCGTCCGGCACAGCCGAGCTAATTAAACTCTCGCCTAGCCGCCAAGGGAGCGCCACACACTGTGCAGTGCAGGAGGAAGTCGGTTCCGGTGAAGGCGCCAATGAGGGGTGCACACTGTGCACGAGTCGAATGAACTTTCCAAGGGAACTGCTCTCACCGGTGAGTCACAGGTTTCACCGCTGCTTTCAGCTGTGTTCTAACCGCCTCGCTTGGCCAGGCTTTTCCTTCCGCTCTTCCTGTTGATGCGAAGGGGGCGCTGTGCGGTTTCTCCGTGTCCGCCGCACGCGTGGGTGCGACAAAAACGAAGAAAGGATGGAAAGAAGGAAGGGAAATGTTTTGCGGACGTGGAATAAAACATGAGGCAGCAGGGTCCTTTTCAAAGCCACGCCGACTCTGAACCACAAGTGGTGGGGAACAAAGTGGTCAATGTTGTGCTCAAGGAACCCTACAGAAGAGAAAAAATAAAACGTCGAGGAGAACGAACCCACGTATCACTCGTTGCTTTGGAGCTCAAAAACACTTCACTTCTGACTTAATCTGGCTAGTTTTGACTTGTAGTGCTAGCCACGGGGGGCATCCTAAGTGGTACTCGACACCTGCGCAAATGTGCCATCGAGTTGGCTCAATGGTTATAACGCTCGGCTGCTGACACGGAAGACGCGGGTTCGATCCCCGCCGCGGCAGTCGAATTTTGATGGAGGCGAAATTCCAGAAGCTCGTGTACTGTGCGATGTCAGTGCACGTTAAAGAACCCCAGGTGGTCGAAATTATCCGGAGCCCTCCACTACGGGCGTGCCTCATAGCCTGAGTCGCTTTGGGACGCTAAACCCTCATAAACCAAACCACACCAAACGATGATGGCGATGAAAAACGTGTATTTTAATATAGAGAAAAGGCTGGCAGTGTATGGCTGAACGGAGGAGCCTGTTTTTCCTAGTGCGAACTAAATCGCAAAAGTGATACGCTCCTTGGAAGAATGACGTCCCCAGTTTCCATTCAAATTGAATAAACTTTTAGCCATCAAACTTGGATTAATCCAACGAAAATTTTCATCCGCACCGTCGTATGCAGAGCTTAACGCCTATACACAACCCTAGTAAGACCCTTTCTTGAGTACAGCGCCACAGTTTGGAGCCCCCATGCCTTGTCTTGAAAGGAAATTAGAATTCAAAACCTAGCAGTCCGTTTTGTTTATTCTCGTTACTCGCGTAATGATAGCGTGAGACTTCTGCGCAAAAGGGCGAGCATCTCGACGTTATATTGCCGACGACAGCTTGCGAGCATGAAATTTCTTTTCCTGCTTGATTCCGATTGTGTTAGCGTAGACCAAGACGCCTACATAAAGCCACCTGATAACCGCTCTAAAAGAATCAATCACGGCATGTGCATAAGAGCGCTGGCTGCAAGTTTTGACGTATTTAAGTGATCATTTTTTCCTCTTCCAAGGGAAATTCTTTTCTAGCGTGACGCATAAACGGGACAAGACAGGCGCTAACTCACAACCCCGCATAATGGGTGCGAAGGAGAAAAATGTTGGATACGGGAAGCGCCATGCCAACATGTGTGAAGTGCGCCAGCGGCGTTGTGTATGAACTGCCCCCCTCATGCGGTGTGGTACACATCGGGCAAACAAGAAAATGTGCGAATGATAGGGCACGGCAGCTGTCAGTGCTAAACGATGCAAACCTACATCTGCCAATGCATTGCAAAAATTGTAAATGCAAACCAAAGTTTACCAATACAAAGATCATAGGCAGAAGTCGTGACACTGTACTACTCGAAGCGTTTTTTATCAGAAAAAAGGCTGACATCTGTATGGGCGACACTTCGGTGCGCTTGAAACAAAAATAAAAAAAAAACATTTGTTGGCGACACGTGTGTAAGATTGGAAGATTTTGATGTGATGAATGACTGTATGAGTAAATATATGTACAAGTGTTATTTCCGAATAAATAGCTGTGAGTTAGCTCCTGTCTTGTCCCATTTGTGTAGCGTGCTGAAAAAACTTTCCCTTGGGAGAACTAACACGTAGATAGTAGTCATATTTCTGTTCACATATGTTTCTCTGAAAGATGTGATGTCCTGTCTAATTGTCTGAAAAATATGTACAGCAACAGAATACTTATGACACAATGGGAATGGAGGAATATGGAAGGCCTGAAATAAGCGGTCGCCCATAAGGTGCGGGGAACATAAGCGCAAAGCTCTTTTTTTGTCAAGCAAATAATCACAATAAGTCAGATTTGTTGCATGCACCCCTACCCCTAACTAAGCTGCAGCCTACCAGTTTAGAATGGATTAGAGAAATATACAACTGCATTTTAGTCTGCATGGGCAACAGGTGCCTGATGCGATTCAGCCCACCAATAGCTCGAGCTGCTTGCAAACGAACATGATTTACATGGTCAACTCGTCACTGCGAAAAAATATACATTTTTTTCGGAATAAACGATGAAGAATCAGAAACACCACAGCAGTCAAAGGAAAAACTTATAGCTCTACTTTCTGACGAACTTGAGCGGCACCTAACATCAGATGCTGTAGCGCCCACTCATACAATTGGCCCATACGATTCCGAAAGAAACGGGCTGCTTATTGTTAAATTCACAACCTACAAGTCTAAAGAACTGGTATTTTCCAAGCGTTCCAGCCTTCAGGATAGCGATTTCAGCATCCCAGGTGGGCGGGGCATCGCACAGTACACGGGCCTCTAGAATTTCGCCTCCATCGAAATGCGACCACCGCGGCCCGGATCCAACCCGCGTCGATTGGGTCAGCAGCCGCGTGCCATAGCCACTGAGCCAGCGCGGAGGCTGGATGTTGGTCTGAAAGGAATGGGCGCTGCAGTTCATAATGATGTATATTTTAGCTCGCATTTTCGTAAAGATGGGCAGAGCATAGCAATAGATTTTAATAACCTGTTTTCGCTTGCGTCTTCGCAAGCTCGGACTCCACCTACCGACTGTACTAGGCCCTAGGCCTTCTAATGCGATGAAATCAGCTTTCCTTGCTGATGCTACTGAAAGCAGTTTGAGGTTGCTTCTATTTATTCTTAAGCGTGGCAGTATAATATCTAGGGGTATAATGCCGTCTTCGATGAAAAGTGCTAAAGTTATACTTCTCTACAAGGCAGGCTCTAAAAGCATTATGAGTAACTACAGACCCATTTTTATCTTGCCATGCATTGACCGAATTTTAAAAAGCGTTTGTTACTTACTATGACCAAGTTTTTGAATGTCCACAGCGTGCTATCACCTTGCCAGTATGACTTCATTCCAGGAAAAGGAGCAACAGTCCTTCTTGAAGAATTTTCTGGCATGCTAAATTCGGGGTTTCATAACCACCAACTCGTCTGTCCGCTCTTAGAAACTCTCAGAACTGTTAGACACACAAGCGCCAGCGGCAGTGCTGAAGAGACGCCCATCTTACCCGTTTCATTTTCGCTTTCCAGATTTCAACCTCTAATCTCGCAGCCCTTTCTTCAAGACTATTCAAAGTGTGACATCACAGACTTCTGCACCACCGCGCTTTTAACGGCCGAGCCGTAAACTGGTCCCACGAGCGCCAGCGACGGTGTTGAAGAGACGCCCACCTTACCCGGTTCAGCTTCGCTTTCCAGGTTGGTAAAAAAAAAAATCAGAATAACGTCTTAGTCTTTGATCACCGCCACTGCTGCCGTGTTGCTCGCTACTACCGTGTTTTTTGCTATTCTTTGTGTTCTAGTGTTACGCGAAACTTTTTCCTGTTTCTAAACGTGTACTTTGCACAAGATATACCAAAGTCCATCATGTCACAGACATGTCCTTCCGGCAAAGAATGCCTACCGATTGAAGGACTCTCCATCAAGTGCGCCGAATGTGAGTACACATACCATCTCGGAGATTGCTGTGGTAATTCTGAGTCAGCGTAAAACGGCAGTGGCGAGAAATGTTGCAAAGCGTGGCGATGATAAGATTGTCAGAAAAAAAAAAGCTGAAAAATCTGACAAACTCATTTTGAAACCTGGCCTTGGCAGCTGTTAGCCGACATATGTCAAAGGCTTGACGCTCTTGCTGGCCTGCCCGTCCCCATCGATGAAGTGACGCAGTCAATTGAATTAATGTAAAAAGAATGTGACGACATAGACGAACAAGAGGTAAAGGATGATAGAGAAATTGCAGTTTGAAGAAACTTGTCAATGTAATTGAGACCAGCTTCGACACTGATGAGATTCAATCTTTGAAAATGACAATGCACGAACTTGAATGGCGTAGTAGAAAGCTAAAGCTTAAAGTGCACGGCATACCAGTACAAATGATGAAAACTTGGCAGAAAACATAAAAGATGTAGCAAAATCCGTGAACCTGTCCGAAATCACATATAATCACGCCGACATTGTGTACAGACTTTCGTATGAACCAGGAAAGGAACCTGACATCACTGTACGCTTTTCAAGACACTCAACTAGTGACATGTAGTTTCAAAAACGGACAGCTTTAAAAGATGCTCTGTCGGATGTTTCACTCGCCGAGAACACTACAAGTCAAAGCCGCGAGCTGCTGCGCAATGAAAAGTGTTCGACAGCTGCCAAAAATTACCGCCTGACCTGCCACCTCAATGAAAAAAAATATTGGTTAGAAAAAAAAAAAGACTTGATCTTGCGACTGTCATTCATTGTGTTGTATTTCAGCACAAATTGTTAAGCAACTATTACGCGTTAAGACGCGGCAGTCTCCTTTTTGTCTTTGCCATCTTTCTTACTGATCTAGTTGATCTTTCTGACCTTAATAGTGATAATAAGCGCGATAACCGGCAGTGTTACACTTGAATTCATATTAATCTTAGATCTCATCGAAATAAGCAAGCGGAACTTGATTGTTTCTTCAGCGAGGTGAAAAAAAAAACGTTTCAGTGTTATTATGTTTTCGGAAACTTGGTTTGCCTCTGAAGATGTTTGTGTGTTTCCGGCGTGCATGGCCACTCTGTAAGACGGGGAGGAGGCGTTTCTATGTAAATTCTAATGCTGCGAAATCGCAAATGCTTCTTGAATGATGTTGTACACTACCTTATTATGAAGTCCTTGTAGTTAAGTCTGGCACGAGAATATTTTGTGTTTTGCTATCCTCCTTCTAGTAGTAGTTAGCTGTAATTTTTATTTCTTGATTCATATCAACTAGTACCAAAATTAGTTAATTTCAGCTGGAGACTTTAGCATCGATATGCTGCGCAATACCAACACTGCAATAGAATTCAAGACTTTACTGAACGTTCATTTCTGGGAAAATGTTATCATGTTACCCACACGGATTAGCACAGAATCAAAAGCACTCTTAGATCTCTTTGTAAACAAAATTTAGAACATAAAGCTTGAAATCAGTTACTATCACTCGTGCACTAAGTGACCACTTGTCCGTATCCATATCTGTCAGTCTGACCCAATTCCGAGTCAATGACAACTAGAAAGAATGACATTTCATTCAGCTGTAAATAAGCAAACAGTATGAGAGGTCAAGGAGCGTTTATTTGTAGTCAAGTGCGAAAATGTTTTGATGAAAATGACCCTGATGAAGCATACATAAATTTTTTAGAAATATTCCCTGAGATTTATTATACTTATTTCATTCCAAAATAGTTACAGAAAAGAGAAGCAGGAAACGTGGGTCGACTAAGAAACGTTACAGTTATTAAAGAAACGAGACAAACTTTGCAAACTGTTTTTACAAAGCAGGTTTCCCGAAGCGCCGGAAAAGTCGAGAAATTTAGGAAGTTTGTCACTAAAAAACTTCGGGTCGCAAAAAAGCAATATATTTTTAATTCAACCGATGGACGATTTGAAATTGTATGGAAGGTGATAAACTCTATAATAGGAAATTCTCCACAATCAACAACAAAAGTGGTGAATGACGGGATTGAATTAAAAGGTGCTGAGCTAGCAGATGCTTTCAATGCTGCTTCGTTTCTGTCGCGTAAACATTAAACGGTGACGCAGATTTGTCTCACTTGACTGCCCGAAATCATGGAACAATATTCTTATAACCGGTTACAATAAATGAAGTAATCACGGAATTTTTATCGCCGGTAAAGCTACAGATGTGCCAGGTTTGCAGATACACATCATATAATTTGTGATCAATATTCTTGCAACCTGCCTCGCCCATATATTCAGTTTCATTGCTGTCCGGCATTTTCCTGCGACTTATGCGAACAGCAAAAGTTTCAGTAGTATTAAAATAAGAGAAAAGAACTATGAAATGGATAGCTACAGCCCGATATTAGTCTTACCTGTTTTTCCTAAAGGCCTGGAAAAAGTTATTATAAAACGACTCTCATGTTTCATTGATCAGTGACTGCTGCTCAATATGGCTCTCGTAAAAATAAACCGAGAGAATTAGCTCTCCTCGTCCAGAACGAGTTCACATCACAAAATTTTGAGGCAGGAAACGTGGCACTTGGATTGTTTCTAGATTTTCCAAAAGCGGTTGACCTTGTTAATAATTCTGCGTTGCTCAAAAAATCCGATCACTACAGTATCAGCGGTAAAGCCCACTTGCTAGTTTCTTCGTATTTGAGACATTGTTCCCAGCTTGGTAGTATTGCTGGTGAATGTTTCCAGCTAAAACCGGTAGGTTCTGGCGTACCGCAAAGCAGTATTTTGGGCCTCTTTCCCTTCATCCTCTATGTTATCAATATTGTTCGGATCGATACACTGCTAAGCGTATAATTTGGCAGATTACGCTAGCCTGCTTTTTCCAGGTTCTTCAGTTATCGACCTTCCAAATCGAGACAACCAAACCTTAAGAAAAATAAGTACTTGGACCGTCAACAATCATTTAAAATTATTGTCAATAAAAACAAAGCCGTCATGTTTCACACCGTCATAAATACTTTGCGTTTCCTCTAATAGAACTAAACAGTACTGGAAAAGAATTCGTGCAGCCTAAAGACACTGGGCGTTTACCTTGCAGACGATATGGCGTGGAATGGGCACATTAATTACTGAAGAAAGTTTCCAGAACAGTTGGTATCATGCGCCGCAGATTGCTTTAATTTTATACTGCTCAAGGTAGGGTCAAAGACCCATTTCCCAAGCAATTCACCCTAAAGAAGCCGAGGACCAGGCCAGGGGAAAGCTTGTACCCATTGTATCACCGGTGGGTACACGGTGGCACTGGGGATCGAACCCTGCACCTCCCGGATGCAAGGCGGATGCTGGAACGGCTAGGCAACCGCTGCGGTAACAGACGAAAATATTAATGAAGTTACTATCTTACAGAAACGAATTGTAAGCGTTGCGTGTAAATTGCCATATTTGTTCCCATAGCGTCAGCCTTTCCGAAGACACAACATTATGCAAATAAAGCCTGTGCATAACTATAGGCTGTGTCATGAATATGAACTTACAATAATGAAAAACGACGACACCTTGATTACACTTGGTGAGCTAAACCAAAACAATGGCGAAAATAATGAAGCGCCGACGCTTCATTATTTTCGCCAATGTATTCACCAGACCAGACGAGATTTCGTCGAACCTTAGATTTCAAACCAAAACAAAACAGTATATTAAATCCACAGAGCAGACAGAGCCTTGAAATGTTAAAAATGCCGCACAAATTATGGCCAACTAATTATGCAAAACGCACATTACCTACTCTATTCTACCAGCTGTACTGCCGTGACAATCTTGCCCTGTCCGATATTTCTCTCAAAAAATTTCGGTAAATATTCGTGTAATAGTTATGTGGCTACTAACATTTTGCCGGCCTGTGTCAATGACACTATGCTTGCTTATTTCCTGCTCCCCCTAGGCCTTCTGCAGATGACTGTGCCATCATTCCTCTTATGATTACAGGCTGTATTTTTTTTCCTACCCCAAATGCATCGCATTGTGCGGGTACATTCACGTTTCTCTGTGCTGAGATGCATACGTGTTCTTCTTATCATTATTTTTGTTTTTCCTTTTATTTTTTTCCTCCCCGGAGAAACTCAGGATTTCTCAAGATGTTTGTACAGCTTTTTCCCTGTCTTCCTCCCAGAATCTTGTCGCGTAAATAAGCCTCCAAATCTTGAAGCCTTCAAATTCGAGGTGACGCCAGGAAAAGCCCCAAAAGGGACCATTTTAAAAAGCGCCCACTACGCGACCGTGCTGTTATTCCTTTATATTGCTTGTATTTTTTTCTGAAGACTTCCTGCCACGAGCAATCTCGGTCCGCCACAGAACCAGCTGGACATAAATAATTAAACGCGTTGCACACCGGCGCCCGTCAGTCGGCTTCGTGGCATAAGTCCGTGTGGCGCATTTGTGACACCTGAAGTTCTGGCTTGTCCTGACGGGGCCGACGGGCTTGAAATGTGCGCTGACGACGCGAGAGCCATCTCCCAGAGGGGGTACACAAACAAAAGAGCTTCGTCGTCATCGTCGTCCGTCGCCGAGTGTGGGCACAGTGGGTCATCCCCGAGGCGAGAGATCGAAGATGAACGAAACGGTGCTCGATCGACCGTTCAATTCCGCGCTCTCGGAAGCTCTTCAAGTCCGGAAACGGCCTCCTCAAACTCTCCCGCTCGCTCATCTTTACCTTCTCGTCTCTTTTCATTATTCTCCCGTTTTCCAGCTTCGTTTTACAGTGCAGCTCTGAGGCCTCCATCCCCAGGTCGAGCGGCGTGCCTCGCCGTACGTTTGCTTTTCCGCTTTTCTAGAGCGCACACTCGGTCCGTTTGCCTCGCTTCATTCTGTCTCGCGTGCCAGGAAGGGTCTGTCTGCTTTCTCTTTTCCTGCTCTGGCGGGGAGAGTTTGTGCTTTCATGCTCGGCTGAGCGCTCGCTGCGGCGAGAACAATGGGAGAGAAAAAGCGCGGAGCGAACAAGATTAACAGGGAGTGGAGGAGGCGGAGGAGACAGAAGTGTTTCATCGGAACACTGATTGCACTACCCGAGCTTTCGAGTAGCGGCGAGCCTTTTCTGGGCAGTTGTTGGCTTTCGGCATTACGAGGGCCTTCTTTCTGGCGCACGCTTGTATCAACAGGCCGTCCCGCTACCAATGTGTTTGCCGTCCTGTTCACAATAATTACGGCCCGAATCCCGTCCATCGCGGGAAGAACGCTTTCTCAGTTCTTTACAACTGCGGTCTTATTCCGCGTCGACCTCATTCATTTGCTGTCCCTCTCCTCCTCTTGTCACCTGCTGTCCTCTACTTCGCTAATGCCGGTATTTGCTACACGCAGTCAGCTAGCATTTTCGTCGCACGCATCAGGTGTTCAACCCGAGGGTCCACACCTTTTCAGTTTGAACTCAGTTTCCCCCGCCTCACTCGGCCTGTCGTGCAAAGTCAGCGACGATCCCAACCTGTCCCTGTGAGTGAGGCTTATCATGTGACATAAAGTTAGCACCGTAACAGACAAAACATAGAAAAAGTGAGACACACACGCATTAATGTCGTGTACCAACTGGCCCGAATAATTACTCTCTTGGAGCTTATCGTGTGTTTTGTCGTAACTGTTCGAGGCTGTGCTTGCGGGTGGAAACAGGGGCAAATTGAAACGCGTAGAAGCGTCCTAACTAAAATAGTCGAAAAGATCGAGGACTCAAACGCCACCACCACTGCGACCAAAACAACAATGCAAAATTAAAAAAAAACATCCTATCACAATTATGAATCTATATCATCGTCGGCAGCAGTAGCAACGGAGCCCAGTGCAATACAAAATCGTGTATCTCAACGAACTCCGATTACCCCTCAGACCAGCCTCTTCATCTTACAATTGTTAACATTATTAGATTCACCTTACCTTACCTTGCAATACATTACCCTATCCTATCTCATATTTTGCCCACCCTACCCTACCGTAGCCCACTCGGTCCTACCTTATCATACGTTTCCTTACGTTACCTTATACCCTACCTTACATGCATTTTAGGTATTGGCGCGTATAAACGTGGTTTGCCCGTAGGAAATTTGTTGTCTGTCTGTTGTCTCGACATATGTGTCCCTGCGCTTGGTGCCTAATCCGAGCGCAACTTAGCTTCTTCAGAGCATGCATGTACTGCACGTGACTGTCACCCCCCACCTTCACTCGCTTCCTTCCTTCGTTGAGTTCCCCATGCCACACTGGCCCGTTCTCTCTTGTTCCCATGGCTGCCAATATTTTCTTCTTGCTGCCCACGTACGTATACAGCCACTCCAAGGGGGGCGAGGTGGGCAGTCGTGATCTTCGTCTCCTAGCTGCCGCAGCGCTGTTTTTGTATTCAGTGGTTTCTTTGCACGAGCACCGATCAGGCGAACATCATTCAGATGTTCCTCGGTTGCCGTCGTGTGCACATCCACTGATAGCCACCGTGGGAACCCACCTGCTCCGTTTAACGTTTGGCGCATCTATACGCTGTGTAAGGCCGCTGAAACACTTCATGCGCGTTCGATTAAGCTTCGTGGGCCACGGCACACATAAACACGAGTTGTGCAAAAAGGCAGTCGTGTTCGGTGTGCCTTTATGCTATCCGCACCACGCATCACCACCAACAGCCCATGAGTCCAGGGACTGCACGGCTGGGGCTTTTCTTAGGAACTTCCAGATATGAAAGTTTGTTGTGCAGGGTTGCATTGTGCGGATTTTGTTGCAGCCCTAGAGCTTTTAAAATGTGTAGCGATGAAGAAAGTACTCCCCCTACGCTCGAAATACTCGGAATGCTGGAGATGCAAAACTAGCTGTGCGGAATGGCCCGGAAGCAACGTGGTGGCTTCAACATCATGGACAGAAAGCTGCACAGGACGTCGCGGTGGCTCAGTGATTATGGTGCCCAGCCAGTGATTCAAAATGCGCGGGTTTGGTCCCGGCCGCGGTGGTCTAATTTCGATGGAGGCGAAATGCTAGGGACCCGTGTACTGTGCACGTTAAGGAACCCCAGGTAAGGAAAGGCATCCCTCATACTATGGCCCGAGTGGCTTTGGGACGTTGAACTACATAAAATCAAAAGGCTGCACATGCAGTGTGTTCTGAGTTAACCAGAAAACAGAGAGCTCGAGGCTCAACAGGAAGAAATTCCACCTACCGGGAGAGTTTAGAGGGCTTTGTAATCGTTGCGCCACATGTACAGATAGAAGCAATGTGAAAGGAAACTAGCGAGACGACAGCACTCAGAGCCTAACACTATGTGCGGCTGTTCTAGAAATTGAAGGCACGCCCTTTCGCGAGCGCAACGGGCCGTGTGTTCGGTGTTTAGAAGCGCAAAAATTTTAAGAGCAGCGCATCCCTCGAGTTCTTAAACCAATATACTCACGAAACGAGCATTTTGGCGTGTGTAATTGTCAAAGCGGTTTCCGAAGCGTTTACGGCCCGCTAGCACGATGGGCATTCAATATTTAGAGTAGCCGCAGGTGTGGTGTGTTCCGTTGCATATGGCTTCTAGCTGTGCACTCCCGAGGTATTATCCAACTGACGCGTCCGCAACAGCGCGCCTCCCGTGAGGCGGCCGAGCGAGCAGCGAACGTATACGAAGAAAAAGGCAGTGAGTAATCTCCGAGGCCGAAATACAAGCAGCCTACTTGTCCCGGAAAGAAACTCCAGCATCGGCAAAGCGCGCATATAGCGACCACTTCCGGTTAGTCCGGACTCTGGCAAGGAAGGGCCCACTCTGGGTAACGTCGACTATTAAACGGCGAGCTGGCCGCAGCCTCTCCCTGCCTGGTGCGCGCAGGCACTCTCTGACATTGCACACACGCTCTCTCTCTCTCTTGAGGAGGAGAAGTTCGTGCTTGTGTATTTACTACAGCAAGGGGGGGGGGGGGGGGGGGGAGGAAGGGCCTTGCCCGGTCTGCTGCCGGCGCGCGATCTCATTCACGTAATGGGACTACAGTCTACACACACGCAGCGGGAGGAGGGGTAGCACTACGACAACTAAGGTCTAAGGGGGTGACGTCACCAATCCGGTTTCCTGGAGTGCCGCCACGCTCAGCCGTATGTTTATGCGGGTTTATGTTCCGTTCCTTGTTTCTGCCTGATTATTTTTTTTTTGTATCTTGCCTGGCCACCGCTTGTAAGTGGGCTGGCTGGGGGTGCTACAGAGAAGCCAGCAGACAACGGGTTAGCTGTTCTGGCGTTATCTTGTAGCAAACTTACTCAAAAGTAAGATATGCTCCATGGATACTAGGAGAGAACGCGCAAAAACTGTACTGTTTGATTTGTATCTGGGGGATGCAACTGCATCAGTTGCGTTAATAGGACCTTGGTTACAGATGCTTGATAACTGATGAAGGGTGGCGATTTAGGTTTGTTGGTTCATCACAGAAGAGGAAATATACAGCGCAAAAACACACAGACGGCAGAAGAAAGGCAACACGGTCAACGCTTGTGTTTGTCTTCTGTACTGCGTGTGTTTTTGCGCTGCATATTTCCTCTTCTTTGCTTGATAAAATTTGTGATCGCGAAATAAAACACTCGTAAAATTTACTTCCTTTCCCTAGTATCGTGTTGAGCAGATTTAAACGTGGGTGTAAAATAAGGGAAGGTAAATGCCGGGCTGAAAGATGCAAAGCGCATTCTTTCCGCTCCCAATCAGCGGCTGCCTGCTCAAGCTGTTCAGGTCCAAACTGAATCAATGTTTTTATTACCAGATGGCTAAGAGGGTGTGCGGCCTTCCTCCTCTGCGTTTGCTAACGTACGTTGCGCGTTTCTTTTCTTTTTATTTTAATGCGAAAGGATTACTAGTCCCATTACTAGAAAAGCCGGCGGCGTCTTTCTACTCCCAGGTGGTACAGAAAATCCCAGCGATGGCAAAAAAAAAAAAAGGCTGACGTCACCAAGACGCCGTACAACGCATACAGCAAGCCGAGCGCCGCCACTTCAGATAATCTGTGGTCGGATACAGCTCAAGAACGAAACAGTAGACGCCCCTTAAAAGAGACCCCCGCAGCCAAGTTGCGTCGACCAATTTTCATGACGCCGCGGTTAGTCCTATTAAGCCTTGGTTATTCCCGATTCATAGGAAGAAATGCCAACTATATCCCGAGTCGTAGCTCTTTTATCTCGAGGTTAGCAGCGCAGGGAGCAAAGCAGGAGACTGGAGTAGTGCACTGCGTGTACAGCGGGAAGTGCACTGTGAGAAGCGCTGTGCTTTTGAAATAAGCACTGCTGACAGTCAGCGCCCGTTGTGTGATTTCCCCCGCCCTCGTCTTTGCTTGCCGCGCTGTTAGCCTCATGCTGCAAAACCGACAAGTGCAAGCTGCTGCTCTTGGCTGATGAACGGCAAACGAAATGAAAGAGAGGTAATTGAAAGGCGGGGAGGTTAAGTATACATAGGCAGTGCCAGGCGAGCTATCCTGCACGTGGGGAGGGAGGCGAAGGGATAGAATAAAAAAAGTTTAGAGGAATGGAAGATCATAGCCGTCCGTGGCTACTACGGATGGCAAACCAAAATTCAAGAAAGCGAACGTTAGCGCACGCCTTTCACTCCTTTGAAGGACGTCACGCACACTCATGTGAGCACGTTCGCCATCGAGTAATTGAACATATTGACTCCGTAACGAGCGCACTAGCTGCGGACTCGAGGAAATCTCCCTTCATCGAAAAACAGCAGGCGATTCAATCTACCTGTGGTTGAATAGAAAATGCACTTCTGCTCATCCCGCAGAGTGCGAGTCGATATGCGTGAATGCAATGGGATTGCCTCGAGTTAATGCGAAAGTCGCAGAGGTTCTTACAGGCTCCGTCGCTCTCCTGATCCGCAAAGCGAGTTTTGAACCGGCCCCGCAGTGAAAGTGACGTTCCGTGCGGAGAAGCGTCAGGCGCTCCAAAATGGCGTGCAGGCATGATTAAGCTCGTGAAGGAAAGAAGGAGAAAGAGAAAGAGAGAGAGAGAAAGAAGAACGTGGCGTGTGGCTGGGCAATGCATGCAAGTAGCCGCGACCAGACCGCACGCGGTGAAAGCGCTACGCTGAAGAGAGGATAGTTGCGTGTGTAACAGTGCATTTGCGTAAAGTGCGGTAACACGAAACGCAGTTCTGCAAGCAGCAGCTTGTCCAGGCTTCACAGCATCCGTAATTTTCGCTGCGTTACACTGTTCGGAATGGGCACTGCTTTCTGGTGTGTTGCTTTACACCACCCTGATGTAACGGACATGTAACTATGCCCTGCCGCTGTACGGTAAACAAAAGCAATGGAAGACTACGCGGACTCACACTGCATAACTGTACTGCTGTACAGTGAACAAAATTTCGTATCGCCGCACACCACTGCATTGCACTGCACTGCGTTACATGATTTCTCGGGTGATCGTATTTATTCCGGAGGCCTCCGCTACGGTGCCTCTATTAGAAGCTACAAAGACTGCGCAGTATTTCGGAATAATGAGGACAAAAACTGGAAGGCATAATCTAAACAAAATCAGAATTAAATGCGAGAACTTAGCAGATGCAAGGGTCCGCTCCACGTCAGGAGTAAAATCAAGACCAAGATTCCCCGCTCCCGAAGAACATGCACTCTGTGCATCACGAGGATGGGAGAAAAGGCAGGGTTGAAATACTTCGGTCAAGACTCGAGGGAAGAAAAAACGCGCTTACTTTTACGCACCAGAATACAAAAGAGGAAGCCATCCGGCAAGAAGAAGAAAATACACGCCCGCTGCACGGCCAGCAATAGTTCCATAGTGGCGGCAAACGAAGGGGCCATTGCACGAGCAACCACGCCAAGGTCGCAGTAAGCGACTCCAGGAGTGCAATTAACAATTACAACTGCGGTCGCGTCCCAGCGGAGGCAGCAAAAATCCTGGAGAAAAACCAAGCCGAGAGCCTAATTCTCCTTATTTGTGCCCCCGCGCACCAGGCTTTGGCAGGGAATGAAGGGGAAAACGAACTGGCTCGAGGTCTCACTTTCCGAGCTGGCTCCCGTCCATCCTCACACGCACACAACTCGGGCAAAGGACAAGCTGATAGGATGCAGGGATATAGTTCAGCACTATTGACTGAACCGGAAGCTGATGACAAGCTCAGCAAAAAGGAGGAAGGAATTTGGAAGCGTTTACAGAGTGGAACATGCACAAGTCCTCCCATATTAAACAAATGTTACCCGGGGCAGTACAACGGTAAGTGCCAACTTTGCAAGAGGCAGGCAAACATGATCCACATGATATGGAAATGCACACACTTAGGAAACAATTTAGGGGCCATTAGAAATAAGAATTACGCGAGGTTCTGATGCTCAGCTCGTACCCAGAGAAGCAAAAAGAAGTCGTCAATCAAGCCCAGTCAGCCGCCAGGTCCCAAGGGCCTACTCCTAGCCTTGGAGGTTAAAACCTCCTCCAATCTGATTGAAGAAATATTTCTCTCTCTCTCTCTCTCCTACTTTCACTCCCGCATCCTTCCCTTATGGGCGCCAAAGATGGAGAGAGGTGCAGGAGAAAGGGCACAGTAAATCAGCGTGGAGAATAAGTGCGGTTCAAAGTGGAGCGGAGCAGTAACAAATGTGTGGCACTTGAGCGGGGGTGGGGAAAATGTGCGTAGCGTGCTCAGTGGGTGGACTCGGTGATCTATCCTGGCATATGCGCGAAGGCGAGCGGAATGGGAGGAGGCAAGCATATAGCGAAGGAAGAAACGGGGGAAAGCGTACGTGGCGCTCTGGCAGTGAAGGTTGCTGTGGTACGCTGATTTTTCGACCACGCCACAGTTCGAAGCTGCGAACTCTTTTAGTGCTGTACTTTTTCCTGCGAAATGTACCAACTAGCCCAGACTAGCACCCTTTTGCAATTCAATCGATTTGCTGCGCTCTAAGAGCTCCGGCCGGCTGGGAACTTCCGGCCAGGTGTCGAGAGAGAGAGAGAGACACAAAACGTTTATACGCTGATTATGGCGTCTTGGGAGTCTTCATGGGTGGCTGCGGCAGCTTGGGCCCGTTCGAGCTGATCACCGGGTTCCAAGCTGGACAGCTCAATATACCTCCCATTGCTCTGGCGTGGCGTTGTGTATGACAGGGACTGCAGGGTTATGTTGGTGTGGTATAGTGTGAATGTCTCTCCGCACCATGGGCATGCGGGCCTGTATGTAGTGGCGTGAATCATGTTTAGAATAAATAAGCGTGGATATGTGTTTGTTTGCAGCTGTCTCCAACTTAGTCTGCTCTTTAGTGAGTTATCTATGGAGTGAGGAACATATCCTCCCATAAATCCCCTAAGGTGCTCCCGTATGTCGCCGTACGTACGGGTAACTGGCTCGAGTCCAACGCATCAGCCGTCGCCCGGCCTGAGCCACCTTGGCTTAGAACGCGAAGAGCATGCTCGGCAATTGTGTCTCGCAGGAAATACCGACAGGCAGGTTGCGAGTCCGAGATGATTGCCAGGGGTTGGCCTCTTCGGTTGCCTTCGGCGACTGCGAAAGTAATCGCAGTCTCCTCTGCTTCAGTAGAGATAGTAAAATCCCTTACGGTGACGCCGGCTGGCTCCTTGTGGGCGTATAGTCGATTGCCCCCATTGCTCTATGTGTTGGGTAGCTGCCTGTGTCTACGAAGACGGATTCTTTTCTTTACCAGCGATGCGCTATTCTAATACCTGAGCCCTTGCTTGCCTCCTGCCTCGATGCAGTCATGGGTGCATGTGCTTAGGGATGGGTAGGGCTGTGTAGGCCGATCTGACGTCGTCTGGTAGGCACTCCGTCTTTTGTATCTTCTTGTAGCTGTCAGAGTAGCCTAGTCGTCTGAGTAGTATGTAGAAGTCGCTCCTTCTGAGCGATGAGAGGTGCTTCCTGGTGCTCTAGGTATGTGTCGGAGACTCCGAGGTCCATCAATTTACGCGCAGATATTCTAAGAGGCAAACCCAGCGCCGTCTTATATGCCTTCCGCAGTATAGCCTTTACCTGCTCGACGTCTTGGGATGCTAGTATGAACGTGGCTCGACTAGAACTCGTATCAGTCTGACCGTGTCCTCCTCCGTGAAGCATTGTTTTCTGTTGGCTACTCCGGTGACCATCAATTGTGCTGAAGGGTACGAGAGGATTAAGAGCGTGTGGTCCACTCTGTGGGTGAATTATAGCCACATTCCCAGGATCTGCAGTGTTGCTACTTCAGGAATCTCCTGTCCATCAAGGTGAATGTTGAGTCGAATGCTCTTCTTGTATCTACGTGAGTGGATGAGTTTAACTTCGAAGTGTTCTGGCGAGCAGCAGACGCCGCATTCCCTCGCGTACTGGCTAATGCAGACAAGTACGGAGAACTGCCAGAAAGCACAAAAGCATATAAGTTAGTCATCACAAGAACTCTCACAATGCGAACGTTGATGTCAGCCCAGTCTTATGAGATGAATTACTTAATTACAAGAATTTTATTAGCACCTGCTAGTTTACCCTGAAGACTAACTGAAGTTGGCCTGAGTCACTAAAAGACCACTCTCACCGAAAGACCAGAAAACGATTTGCAGGTGCAGCCATCACTGGCCGATTTCGCAAGCGAAATGCATGCGCCGAAAGCCTTCTTTTTTTTTTTTTAGCGTGAATGCCAGAGGCACCCCATTCACTTTAAAATTGTGGCGACACGTACTTTTCGCTAAGGACATCGCGAGTTTGAATCAACTGGCGAGAAAATTTTTTAACCAATTTTCTGAGGCAATAAGTGCGTACTTTGCTGCCGTAAAAGTGTCAACATAGCCAGAGAGAGCCAGAGTATCAGTTTTTACTGAGTACAGTAACTGTTTGACTGAGAACAACAACTAAGAACAATAACTGAGAGCAATAACGACCAAGATTTTCGAGCGTGACACTGCGCCGAGTTCCATCTGTATGTTGCTAAAGAGATGTTGCTAAGAGATGTTGCTAAAGGTATGTAAAGCTAAAGAGAAAACAGACCACGAGAGACATTATCATATAAAATTAAAAAAAGAAGTTTCCGTGATAAAACGACGAGAAATGTTTAGGCGTTACCGCAATTTCCACCTTAGCTAGAATTCTCGCACGCAATATATTCCAAGAGGAGTGGAATTATCACAATATCCTTTTAAGGGTACTCCACTCAAAAATTATTTGTGTAGAGCAACAATAACAGACGAGGCAAGAACAGAAAAACCGAAGCAAAATTTCCGACAAGGACCTCCGCTTAATTTGTGCTGTGATGCGCGTTGACATCCGTTCATAGAGAGATGACAGACGTCTTCTTTCCGAAAGAGGAAAAAACAGTTTATGTAGCTCTTTTTCCTAAAGTTACAGCTTGCGCGAACTTATTTCCTGAAGGACCTTAGGAGCTTTTTTATGGCATGAGGACATGGTGCAAACGAACTGTTAACTTGGTGGAAGAAAAACACCATTGGCATAATATATTAACGGCATTTTTTCTTGCTATGGGCTTCTGGTGGGGATCCGAAGTATATGTTTGTATGAATACTTCAGAAAGTATTAACAATTCAACGAGCAAACAGCTAAATTTTGCGATGAAAGGGTGCGAGATCGACTTGAAAGCGGCTGAAAGGGTCTCCTTTTAAGCGTTCTATGCTATTTTCGCATTTAGTTTTTTTTTCTGATTGAACTTTCTTGAACAGGCTTTTGAAAAATTAATTCTCAGTTGGCTTAGGAGCTTGCGCGAACTGCACATTTTTTTTATGCCCGTTCCCAACCAACATCTACTTTTTTCGTGTTGATAGAATTTGACAGAAAAACTAAGTAACAATAAGCTCCACGCTTTTAAGTGGAATCAAGTGAAAAAATCTCTTTCGTTTTGCGACGCCATTAGTGTTTATTTTTTCCCGAAATAGCGCCCCTTCCATCTCGCAGACTGCTGCAAAAGACACAGCGTTGACAAAGCAGTTTTCATTTCTGGCTGCGTGCCGGGAAAGCGTTGAAAGGGCTGTTGTTACACTTCGCTGAGAAGAGATGGCTAAGAATCCTGTTTTTTTTCTCACTTGCTTTTTTATTCAAGAGCAAGGCACTGAATGCATTTCTTTCTAGGTTGCGTTCAGAAGCGTAGACATCAGTGGTGAGGGGCCAGCGCCACCAAAAAGAGCCATTTTTTTGTTCAGCCTCACTGCGACGAACGAAGCCCTCTTTTCTGCGCAGCGTGGTCTATGAAACCTCGTAGGACGTCAGTGGCTGCGGTCTTACCGATACGATGACGATGAGCGATGGTCAGCCGATGCCTAAAGCGGTGGTTATTGGACGCGAAGAAACAGCGGAACACTGTCTTCTGTCGCTGATGGCGTTGCTGCGTAATTTAGGACCATGCAGTATTGGGCGAAACTACACTCTAAGCAAGCGTACGCCTATAAGGGAGTAAAAAGAGAGTGAGCTGTGCACTCGCTTTTATAAAAAAAGCGCACTAGAGGACAGCTTACTCCCTTCTTACTCCTTTTTGTTTTGAGCGTGTAAAGTATAACCCCCCCCCCCCCCCCCTCGCTCACCGGCGTGATGATGCGTCGCTGCGCTGCAGAAGGTTCAAATGAGGACTTCATCTTGGGTACCAGTTTTATCTTCTCCATTGTCAGGCATGTTTGAGAGAACTTAATACGCCGTCAGTAGCGTTGCAGCCTTGCTCTGATATTAAATACTTCGCGGTCAGTTTGATCGGAGCGGCTAAGCGAAGGCAGCAAATTTAATCTGCAGCCAAGGAGAAGTGTTCCTTACCGAGTTGTCCGGGGATGATCTTTTTGTTTTTATCTAAGCGCTGAAAGGTGATGGAAACGTTACGTCACAGTTTTCAGTTGCTCTAGGCGCCAAAGGTTGGTTTGGTTTTATAGGTTTAACGTCCCAAAAGCAACGAAGGCTATGAGGAACACCGTAGATGAGGGCTCCGGATAATTTCGACCACATAGGGTCCTTTAACTTGCACTGACGTCGCACAGTTCAAGTAACTTAGCGAAACCTTCGGAAGTAGACAGAGTGCAACGTTTGGTTGGGACGACATTGCTACCACGAGGTAAGAGGTCCGACGAAGTGCAAATAGGGAAATACTGGAATTACTTTTTTACAGTGAGCCGGTTAGTGTGAGTGGCGGGTAATTTATAAAAGTTTCTGTAAATTACAACTGTGGCCTGCATAAAAGAATGAGGTTACTAGGTCTGAAGACGAAGATTTCAGTGTTTAGAGCTCTGATAACTGAGCTTCAGCCGCGATATCAGAGGGGAAGCCGTCAGCAGCAGTTGCAATTGATTGCGTGTATGGAAAAAGAGGAACGAAAACTCCCGAAAGGCAAAGCGGAGAATGATGCGACGAGATCACCAGCCAGGTAATCTACTGCATGTGGAAACTCTCTGCAGCAGCAAAAAAAGAAATCCGCCAGAGAGAGCATGACTAGCTGCGTACAGTGAGGTATACAGTGCCTGTCGTATCACTCCTCTTTATTTTACGCTTCATGCCTACCTGCTCCACACATTTAATCCCTTCATATTTTTGCTTTTACCTGCTATTTACATTTGAAACTGTAGGCCTAACCTAACTAGCTCTACGTACGATCCTATGAAATTGCTCTGAATCTCTAGGCTTCATTTTTTAATTGTTTGTTCTGTTTCACAGAATCCTCGAGCACTCCCACAGTGACGTCGCTGGAAGTGTGGAGAGTTAGCAAAGTATACTGAGGGGCCAGCTGGCCCGACATAATACTTGATCGAAGAACGAAGTGTTAAGAATAAAATTACGGATCGCACTTAAGACTGCTTACATCTGAATACGTAGTTAAGCCGAACAGACGTGCGTAAACAGGTGTTCATTCCTCAACTGGAGGGGACACTTAAGCTCCTCCTTAAGGTTATGACGCGGTATCTTTAGTGGGATGATGCCCATATATGCAGAAATTGGTCACTCTCCACTTAACGTTCATAGGGGGAAGGGAGTCCTCTTACCACTACCTGCGCAGTAGCTCTGCGGTGCGCCGATGCGCCGCGGCATTCTGTCTCTGTCAAGCCGCCGGTAGTGATTCTGCGACCCATGTTGCTTATCGCGAGCGACCTATCGAGCAGCTGACGCGAGCTTACCCGAGTAACTCGGGTAAGCTCGGGTGGTAACTCGGCTTGCTAGGCAACGGCACAAGATCGTGTGGTATACGTACACGATGGCAAGATTCTTGGTCGCTGTTGGTGAGCGCATAAGTGCTTTCTCACTAAAAGGGCTTAGAGCGGCTCATACATTAGGGTCAGCCATTGTAGCCTGCACTACTGTGAGCCACCATGCTGGTGACGAGATTGGTAGGCTGCTAGAGAAAACGCCACAGCGGTTGCCGCACTAGTCCCCACAACCATCGCTATCGCATACGGAACGCGTTCGTGATCGCAACTCTTCGACTTCGAACCAGAGTCACATCACTCTTTCTTTTGCTCCGACACACTGAACCTAGCAACTCGCCCTTAAGTACGGCCTTTGTCGTAAGAGTACAAGTAGTTTGGTACTGAACCATGTATACAGCGGGGCTCTTGGACGTAGCATCGATGGAAGTCCTGTGTTATGAGGTAACGAGAGTTTATTTCGACTTGAACAGATTTGAAAAGTCTGATGATGCATGCAGCCACAGATCATTGTTAGCTAAGAAACCCCAAGAAGTGTTTTGTGAAGGGGTGCACAGGGCATTCCTTCCGGCTTATGTACGGCCCGAACCGCCCAAAGAACAGACGATGCGTCTACGCGCTAATCAGCACTCCAATTCAGAGGATACGAAGGATTCCTCCCCCGATTCATCAAGCGCGCTTGGAATTTCTAAGTTTAGAATGCGGTGAATGCGACGTCTTCAGAAAAGGGAACCAGAACTCTAGGATTGGCTCGTAAAAGCTATTTTAATGAGCCCGATTCGAATTGGACGCACTACTTTGAAGTTCCAGCTAGGGCGTTCGCGTTTTATTCATTTCACTTGTAGATGCAAGCGCGGAAATTAGTGCGAGCTGAATTGGGGAAGTGAAGCCATATTGAAGATGCTTTCAAGTCCGTATAGTGAAAATTCTTTACAAACCAATTACTGCGGTTTAACCGGTCGTCCCGCTTTAAAACCCCTTAAGGAGGAATGCGGGGCTGAAATAACGATTCTCCGAAAAAAATTGCGTTTTTGAGTCTGAGTTGTTTTGGATTGGATTAATGAAGAATATTCTCACCAAGTTTGGTTGTTATCTGAGCAGTAGAAAAGAAGAAAATGAATTTTTTTTCGAGGCGGTAGTACACATTTAAAGCATTTAAAGCGAACAACTGGGCTAGTTGGTGATCTTTAGATTCGCATTTTCGCATTTTCCGTCGAAGGCGGCTATGGACGCTCTTCTCAAGACGCAGCCGCAGCGCGGGAAAAAACCGAACTTCGCGTTTGGTTTTTCCCGGGTTTGAACCCGACCGCGGCGGCTGCGTTTTTATGGAGGAAAAACGCTAAGGCGCCCGTGTGCTGTGCGATGTCAGTGCGCGTTAAAGATACCCAGGTGGTCGAAACTATTCCGGAGCCCTCCACTACGGCGCCTCTTTCTTCCTTCTTTCACTCTTTCCTTTATCCCTTCCCTTACAGCGCGGTTCAGGTGTCCAACGA
Source organism: Amblyomma americanum (assembly GCF_052857255.1). NCBI lineage: Eukaryota > Metazoa > Arthropoda > Arachnida > Ixodida > Ixodidae > Amblyomma > Amblyomma americanum. The sequence goes on along the minus strand of NC_135506.1, from coordinate 1,870,267 downwards.
TATATGAGACAGATACTGCGCCATTTCTTATCCCCAAGAACCAATTATTATTATTATTATTATTATTATTATTATTATTATTATTATTATTATTATTATTATTATTATTATTATTATTATTATTATTATTATTATTATTATTATTATTATTACTTGAATACCGACAGCCTCTTCAGCCAGTTGGACGGCGAGGAGCTGGCGCTGAGGGTCCGGGCTACGCAGCAAGGTCTCCCAGGCGTCTCCACTAGCTATTGTATTTGATTCGCCCTGCCTGGGGATTGTGTGCACTCCCAAATAATATGGCCGGGGGTCATAATTTCGACCACCTGGGAATCTTTGACGTGCACTGACATTCCAGAGCACACGGGCGCCTTTGCGTTTCGCCTCCATCGAAACGCGGCCGCCACAGTCGGGTTCGAACCCGGGTACTCCAAATCAGTAGCCGAGTGCCCTAACCCCCGAGCCTCCGCGGCGGGTAGCGTAGTGGTGGGTCGCTGGAAAATTGAAAATTGGTTTTTGAGGAAAGGAAATGGCGCAGTATGTCTCGCATCTCGGTGGACACCTGAACCACGCTGTAAGGAAAGATATAAAGGATGGAGTGAAATAAGAAAGGGAGAAAGAGGTGCCGTAGTGGAATGTTCCGAAATAATTTCGACCCCCAGCGGATCCATGCCTGGGTGGGTGCGACGGTGGACACCAAGTGCCCTCGTGTGGGGTGTCCGTGTTCACTGAGGGGGCACCTGCAGAGAGAGACGCGGGGACTGACCATCTGCGTACGTATTGAGTGGAGTCAGGCTGCTAGACATTGTACACGATCATTACGCAGAACTCTTCAACAGCTAATAGAGAGTTCTAGAATAGCTAATGCACGTTTGCGCACAGTAAACACAAGCATTTTGCGCGACATTATACTTTATGTGGCATCATTAAACGTACGCAAACGCCGACTCGACGATAACTCCAGTGATATCGAAGCCATCTGGTTTGCAAGAAGTGAAAAATTTCTCCTACAAACTGGTTGTGGGTCAAGGAGCTACCGAATCGCCCAACGAAATGAAAACAAGCCAAATCTATCGTCCATCCAGTTTGTTATAGGGAAGATTAGACAAAGCGAAAGCCCGGTACCCAATTTACAGCTAGTCCACACACAGAAAACGCAGTAACACCGATAAAGCTTGCTTGAAATGAAGAGGCTACACTTCAGAGCGGGCTTACATGTTAGCTGTTCTCATTGGGGCCCTTGATCATTTGCTATGTAGCGTACGCTATGCATGTGACGGCACCATGCGGTTTCTTCGAAACTTTTCGCTGCATTCGAGCCTCCACATTCTCTTCCGACGTTTCGACCAATCAGGTGTGGCCAGTGTGGCCGATTATGACGGTTTCAATTATGACACACACTCGGAATATGGGCATCCATTGGGTGACGTTTGCAGCGTTGTTTTAGCGAGAGGTCGGGGGCTACCCGGGCACCAGAATTGTGCGTATAGTGTTTGCCTCCCGGTGCACTGGTCTTAGGCGGGGGACCAGGAACGTGGGTGCAGGAACGCGGGTGGTATTAACGCGACCATCCTGTATGTATGCTCTGCTCGAGTCCAGGCCCAATCAGAGTATTGTCGCCCGCCTGAGCACTGCTGACAATCCAGGGCTGGGAGGGGCTGTTCAGGCTGGCTCTCCGTTACAATCGTGGCCCGTGGCGACGGGAGATGGGCCATCGACGTGCGACCTGTGTCCTCCGGATGAGCTTCGCGCAACCCTAATCCTCCTCCTTCCTACTGTGTCGGGCGATTTAACCCTTTGGTTGGCCGTGCGGCCCGGCTTCAGCTGTGCCGTCGCGCGTCTGTGGTATTTACTCGGGTAGTTGTGAGTATTACCGCTGTGTTCTGCAAGGCCGCCCACGGTGTAAAAAATTACGGAAGCAACTTAAGACTACTTACGTGCTGTGAATGCGAAAGTATGCACGCGGGGTGTCCGGCTGTGGCGATGGCTTTAATGCAGTGGCGAGCGAAGCCCGAATGGAAGTTGATGAAGGCGATTCTCAAACCCAGCGCAAAGTGTGTTGCAGTTTAGCGCGTGGGGTGTTGTCCTGCGGCGATGGCGCGGCGCCTAAAGAAGTGGCCAGCGAAGCGGACCTTTCCACGCCCACTTGGGTGCAGTACCCATTTGGAAAGAAATTCTTTCCTGATTATGCAGGCACTGCCGATGAAGTCATGAAGAAGCGTAGGTTTTGGGGCCTATTTCTCATGGACGGAACACCGGATTTTCTGAATCGGGGGCCACATAATGTTTTTGCATTGACAGCTACTTGTGCTCTCGATTAGCTCTCCTTCCTTCCTTTGGAGCGAGAGCGCAGGCGCGGGGTGAGCGCTGGCTGCGCCTCCAGCTTGCTCTAGCCCGAACCCGCGTTACGTGGGCGGAGTGCCAACTTAACTACCTACATTTGGACTCCACAAGGTGGGGCGTCTGTAACTCTGTAACACCGGCAATAGTCCGGCCGCTGGACGCCCGGGTGACACATTGCACTTGCGTGGTTACTCAGATTCGCTGGTGTAGGGGGCGCCATCTATGGAAGCTTCTTTGACCAGACGTTTCTAAACCATGCATCATGATCAAAGAAACTGTTTCTGCCGTAACTCTGTAACGTTCAAAATGGGCAGTTATGTTGGAAATATACTTTAAATAATAGCTATTACTAACCTACCATGCCGTAAGAGGAAATTATTAATAAACTGCAACCGTGCACTGCGATTGCCAGAGTTTGAAGACGGGGCGCGTTTCTGCACTCGTTGCCTTGGCTGTATGGCCAAGAAATGTTGCGGTGTATAGAAGGCGGGACCGACGGAAATTTACGAACGCAGTTATTATGCGTTAGATCCCCATGGCTACGCCAAATCTACTGCAGCGAAGAGAGTCTAAGACTGCCTGGCGAAGCGACCTGGAGACGGGCGTATCCAGAAGGAACACGTCCGGAAAATGGAATGGTGTGTCCCGATATATACATGGTGACTAACGTGACTTGAACCAAGGCACGCAAAAAAAAAAAAGCAGTGCGTCACAGCAGGGTGAAATCAGAGCCATATATTTTCCGCACGTGGTGCTCCTCAGAGTTTTTTTTTTTATCTTCCTCGTTGGCATTTATTTTCTACTACAGTGCGCATATTGCCATGAGACGTGACAGCCGTTATCAATGTAAAAAAAAAAAACAGCATATGAAAACTCCTCTCTTTCGCACCCGAGTTGTGGATATATCTTGTACACTATTATTTGAGGGACGCTTTGTTTATATCCAGGTGTGTCGTACTCATTAAAATATAAAGCAGAAAAAGCAGATATTTGACCGTATGGCTTCCACTTACGATATACAAGAGTTGTACTCCAACAAGAAACAAGTTGGACTGCATGCGCATATATAGGTCGGGGTCACTAATTTCCTTCTTTTGAATTATGCCCAGCGACTTTGGTCTCCCGAGCTGGCTTACGCTCCTATCATCGTGCGTATTGTACGAAAAGTGCCGTAGGCTGAGGCACAGCTGCGCGACAGAAAGAAAAAAAAAAGATGTCGGCACTTAATAATCCCAATCGCTCCAAGAGTGTGCAGCTGCCCGTATCGGTTTGGCTTCGTTTTTGACTTTACGTAGTCGAAGAAACACAAAGCTATTGCTAGCGCCCCACATATTTTACAAAAGGGGATGACATTCATTTTGAACCGGAAGCCTTCAGGCTGCGCACAGAATTATATTCAGGTATGAAGTATTAACTTCCTGGGATATATCGTGCCGCGTGTAAACTCTCGCGCACACATAGTGCACACACGTACATGCACGCACACAGGCACACACTGAAGTACTGACAAAAAGCGATTTCTTATGCGGGTGGCTGAGTGTACTTGGAGGAGGGAATCTGTCTGGCACGTGCTAGCTGACCCTCCACGTGGAAGAATAATTTTCTGACAGCCCGCAATATTCGGCATGGATCATCAGCGATGGCGGTTTCACGTTCTCATGAAAACCATCAGGCTGTCCAGCGAAGCGAGCTCTTTCCAATATCTCAGTGGCTCGAAATCAAGGTATAAGATGTAGAGATTTTCCGAAATAAAAAGAAACCCATAAAGAAAACAACGAAGAAATAATGACGGAAAACACCACGTACCAGGTCCGTGTTTTCTAAGCTTTCAAACTCGAGCGATCCCCCAGAAGAATTTGTAATCGCGATTCATTAGTCTCGGGCTGCCGAGAAAAATTTCAGTAAAACCCTCAAGCGCGAGGCGTTGCTTCTTCTTTGACCGAAGTTGTTTGCACTTTTTCTTCCCTCTTGATTCTGCGCCCTTGAAGGACTGCGCTTTCTCCGGATTATAAGGCCTTTCTACCTCGCAGGGTGTGCGCAGCCCCATGACTTAGCTCGCAGAACTAATGAAACTGAAAATAAAAATTCAAGTGATTCTTTTACGTCTCTTCGCGCGTCCTGCAATGCTGCTTTGCATTTCTTGTTCGCTCGGTGCTGGAAGCAGTCGCTGGTTAGATCTAATCATGGTTGAAAGTTCGCTAATGTAAAGTAATATTGCCCTTTCTCGACGGCGTTGTTCTCAGGTCAGGCAACATTGCGCGCTGTTATCTGTAATTCGCTACAGAACGCTTTCTTCAGTTCTTCTGTTGTTCCTCAGCTCGGACTCAATTATTCGCCTTGCTTTGGCAGCGGTAATGAAAGCTGCGATCCGAGAAGATTGCAGCCTTCTTTCAGACGGATGGCGTCAGCGTATCAGACGACTGGTGAAAGCATCTTGATCAGCGACCAAGTGTGCACATTTATTCCATTTACTTTAACTGTAGCGAGCGTAAATGGAAGCACCACATGTGGTGATGACTGTTTTCCTTATCATGCCTTCTTTATTCAGTAATGTGTAGTTTCGGCTTCTGAAGAGAATAAAAAGTTTTCAGAGTACGTGAAGACGATAAGCAACTCAAGGTCAGAGCATATAGCTGAAAAAGCTGCACACTCCACGACACGCTTTTAATGCGAAAGCATCACTAGTCCCATTACGAGAAGAGCCGGCGGCGTGTGTTAGTATGTGAACCCGCAGATGGTAAAGAAAAATTAATGTGCATTAGCTCAGCTAATCCAGGATATACAAAGCGTAAGATGTCGGCGTTCACTGTGTTCATTGGCGTTGGCGTTGACAATGTTCTAGACAGAGATAGATGGCTTTGAGGAACGGGAGGGCGCATAACTGGCTCCCCTGATATGGGGACGCCTCATTCGTGCTTTGATACATGTGGTGGTGGTGAGAGAGAGATGTGGCCTGAATGCATTGGCGCTGACGGCGTTGTGGCTGACATGCGGCACTGCAGCAATAGCTAGACCGCAGCGTTCATTTGTTGACCAATCTCTTGCGCTCAACCATTAACTGCATGCCACCTCCCATGGAGGGTGGAAGGGAGGGCGCGCTGCCTATCGAGTGTGCGGAACGCAATCAAAGCAGGCTTTTGGAGTTGGACAACAACGCCACGTACATGAAAGCCAGATTGAGGTCTCCACTGACACACGGAGCAGGTTGTGCGCCTTTCTTTTCGTGAAAATGAACGGCCTTCGCAAAGTTGTCAACGCCAATGAACTCTATGAACGCCGTCGGCTCACTTGTTTTGTTCGGTTTTTGAGGAAAGGAAATGGCACAGTAACCGTCTCACATATCTCGGTGGACACCCAAACTGCGCCGTAATGGAAGGGACAAAGGAGGGAGGGAGGGAAAGAAAGAGAAAACTGAAGTATGAAAGTTGGATTTTGAGGAAAGGTGCGGCGATGTGCGCGTTGTGACTTCATGTGCCTCCTCGGTGCACCGCCACGCCGAAATCGCAAGTTCGCGGCCAGTAAAGCTTTCGCTTTAAATTCAGCGATGGCAGTAAGAGACGGTGACGTCATCAAGCGGCCGTATGACGCACACAGGAAACCGAGAACCGGCCAGTTTAGACAGCCGTACAATTGTTCGTCGTATAGTATATACCCCCCTTTGGCCCACTTAAATCTGGCGCCAGTTTTCCCGACAACATTCGTACCAGAACAGTGGCGCCATCGTTTGTCGTACAGCATTCCGGGTGGTGCCCTGCTATTTCTCGTTGCTTATAGCTTGTATCTACTAGTAAAGCTAGAGGCTAGCTTGCGACAGAGATTTAAACAGACGAAATATGCACCTTCAATTGTACGCCTTCTCAGACTCTTTCTCTCTTCCCTTAAAGTTCTGTTGAGACGTCCACCGAGATGTGAGACAGTTACTGCGCCATATCCTTTCTTCAAGAACGAATTTTCGTATAAAAATGTCATGCAGCCATTCGTCGAACATCGTTCCGGGTGGTGTGCTTTGTGCGTGTCTGTGTTTGGGTGGATGGCAAGGGACAGTAATGCTTTTTCGTTCCCACAAGTAGCAGTCTTAAGTGTCTCTGCCTAAATTTTTTTTATTACTCCTGGTGCACTTTCCGCATGTTCCCTGCATGAGGCGTTTTCGAAGTTTAGCGACGGTAACAAGTGATTGCCGGCAGGTGGGGCTGCTGCATCTCTTATTCGGACATGCAAAAAAGCGCAGTGAACCGCATGCGAGTGTGAGCCCTTAAAACTTCATATACGGCATTTCCAGAAAAGTGAGCAGAGGTTGCCTCGAACTTGCCTACCTCCTCATTCCGCGTCTCATGCGAGGCTACAGAAAGTTTGTGACTCGAGGATACGGACACATCGAGCAATATTTCGAATGCGAGTAGCATGAGGGACGATCTGTGCCTAGTGTACACACCTGTGTACGAATATTTGTAAGTAGAAGTGAATTATCTGAGGTGCTGGAGGACGACTGCTTGATTTCGCAGCCTGATTGTCATGTCCATGCCATTATGGGCACTTCCGGGACGATAAAAATACCGTCCTCTGAGCCCGCGTGGATGTACGCTTATGAAACCAGGGGTGGCTGCATCCAGAAAAAAAGAGAAGATATGGTCATCTCTACGTTATAAGGCCGTCTTGTTTGTTGTCCTTGTATGTCTCAAATTATCACATATCGCATCATGATCAAGATTAACATACGTATAGGGCGTCAAGACTGCAGCTACCTAAACAAAAGCCTCATATTCGTCAAATTCTCGGAGGGTATAGAACATGCTGCTTTATGGCAGAAGTAGCTAAACAAGCCAAGCGGAGGGAGAGTGGCAGAAACGTTGCCCCGATCCTCAGTGCAAGCTGCAACACCCTTGGTCCTGTTGACTTCGATCTTTTGTTCCCTTGGAAACAAGTGTGGCATCTCCTCCAGTTTTGCCCCTAAAACTGTTGACACTTCGCAGGGTCATCCAGTTCCTTAAAGATCTACTCTAGACAACTCTACTCCAGAAGAACTATAAACGCATCTGTTCCACTCGTTCATTCGGAGAGGCTCCAAACGCAGTCGTTTTTTGACGTCAAGGAACGGGCAGTTTCTGGGGTCTTGGAGTGTCCTTGCCAGAGTTGAAGTCGTTGATGCCGATGGCCAAAAACTAACGGGGCACTTAAGTTTGCTTACGTGGTATGAATGCGAAAGCATTGTGCACTACTGCTGTTTCCGTTGATGCGTTTGTGGTTTGCGCGTCTCTGTCACTTAGTTCGCATTGGTCACCAAACCGCAAACGATTCCGAGCTCCGTGGGTCAATGGCCATATATGCCGAATTGGTCACTCTCTACTTAGCATTCATTGGTGGCAGGGAGTCCTCATACCACAACCAACGCAGTAGCTCTGCGGCTAAAGGATGCGCCACAGCACTGGCTGTTCCTGTCACAACCACCCGTACAGGGATTGTGCGACCCACGTGGCTCTTCTCTTGCAACCTCTCACGCAGCTAGCGCGTCGCTCCTCCGAACTTAACCGAGTTGCTACCGAGTAACCTAGTTGAGTAACTCGGGTAAACTCCAGCAAGTGGCCGCACCTTCTCTTAACGATTTCTGTTAACGCCATGCATGAGCCAAGTAACGCTTACGCATTAATAACAATTCCCAATGCTGCGCATTATCGAGAGCGGTACTCCAGGCGTTGGACGCCCAACGCCAATTACAAGGAAATTCAAGGACGTCAGTTCTTCGGCGTGTCCCAAGCAACTGAGGTCGTTCTGTGAACATGCCTGATACATGATTATCCGCTTCGTTGGTTCTTCGTACGTAGTACCCGTAATTACTAGCATCAATTCTGCAGACTGTACGCTTTTGTATGTAGCTCGCAGAAGTCCGGTTATTAACGGCGTTTAAAACTTTGCGGAGCTGGTTAAAAAGTTAAAGGATTCGCCGCCCGCCTGGGCGAATGAATGCACTGGCCACAACCAGGCTAACGTGTTGTGACATAATGCCTCTCAAAGTGGGCTTACACTGTGCGTCAACACTCACGGAGTGACCGTCATGTGACGAGGTCGCTGCATGGAAGTTTGCGCCAGGCCTTCCTTCTTCCCTACAAGGTCGGACCGAGCGAGCTCCTCCTATTTACAACATAAGCGCCAGCTAGCGCGGGCGTCCAAATGCTACTGCTCCCTGCAACTCATAAAAAAAGCTGGGCTGAGGCTAAGCTAAAGTGTTATGCCTGAATATCTCGAAGCGAAAAGCTTCGTGGCGATGCTTGTGGTTTAGCTTAAGGTTTCATACGTAGGGTTGCAATTTATTTGTAACTGGCAGTCGGAAAAATGACCTTCCTGGCTTCATTATATATGCGATCACAAAGTGAGTCAACGCCTCCTCTAATATCAAAGCCTGTCAGACCGGCTGAACATGCGAAACGTTCCCTGCCCTGTCCCCTTCTCCTGACCTCTTCCGCTCGCTAGCTTTTGGCCAAGCGGACTCGCCAGTGCTAGTTCCCCGCATTGCGCCGCGTCGGGGAAGTTGTAGGGTAAATTGGTCGCTGGGGAAAGGAAATGGCGTGGTATCTGTCTTACACTCCGCCGTAAGCGAAGGGATGAAGGTGGGAGTGAAAGAAGAAAGGAAGAAAGAGGTGCCGTAGTGGAGGGCTTTCTTCCCACGCTTGTTTTCGCCGAGGTCAGCGCACCTCTCGGCAGTAGAAGTCGTCGTGGCCACGCGATGGCCACTGTTGCTCTGCGGTCGGCCGGCTTTTGTCGCTTCGCAAAAGGTCACCCCACACAGGCGCCGTTTTTCTTTTGCTGGCCGACGGAGATGTCTCAATCGCCTTCTGCCTATATTTCGGTTTTGCCTCACTTATGATCCCAAAATGCAACACGTTTTTTCTCTGTCCGTGTTTTCTCTGTTTTGCAAGTGCGTTCCCGTGGCCTCGTTGTCCGCCGTAATGGCCGGCTTGTTTTCTTGTGAAAGAAGAATGGAAGTGGTCTCGGAGTCTTGAGTGAAGTATCACGCAGATGACGCCTGCAATTTGGCAGTCGTCTCAACTATTGTTCACTCTACCGTGAGCCTGAAGTAATATTTAATTGTTTATTCGTTTAAATTTTATACAGACGAGAATTAAGGTTAGCTCATCTGCGATGTTGAGGAATATGAACAGTAAAAAGCATGGACTACCACAAGGAAGAGGCATGCCGTCTACGCTGATACGGGCTCCGTGATCTCCGTCTAAAAGGGAATAGCGATGAAGCCTAGCCCATGGGATACGGTGTCGACGTTCATGAAATCGTCCGGTGAAAAACTGCGATTTGTTTTTGGGGAAAGGAAATGGAGCAGTATCTGTCTCACATCTCGGCGAACACCTGAACCGCGCCGTAAGCGAAGGGCCTGCCTTGTGAAATTCGTTCACTTCGATTTCTGCAATTTTTGGCTGCCATTGAACGTCACTGACACCTTGTTTTGTTCATGTTATATTGTAATTTGTTTGTACTTTTGTAGCGGGAGCTACACTAGGCTACCAGTCGAGCATTTCGCGGTAAAGGCGAGACGCCAGTTGTGCGCATGCGCTACCATGGTACATGCGGGAGGCCAGTTGTGCGCATGCGCCGTTACCATGGCGACCGGGGAGGAGGAGTGGGTGCGCCGCGCGCTTCGTATTTTCCCTCCCTCTATCCTTTCCTTTACGGTGCGGTTCGGGTATCCACCGAGATATGTGAGACGGTTACTGCGCTTTGCGCGCTCGCGGCGCCATCTGGCATGACGTCACACAGCGCTGCTCGCCGCCGCCGCCGTTTGTATGACGTAACACCGCGTTCATCACCCGAACCGCGCGTCGTCGCATGCGCAGCATTGCGTATAAAAAGCGGAGATGTAATCGGTGGTCGTATCGCAACTCTTGATATGGATGTTCAGGAGAGTCCAGCCGCTGCTAAACGGCGGTAAATACAAGAGAACATTAACTCTTCCGATCCTGAGGTTGTCGCCTGGCAGTTGGCTACTCAACAAAGAGAGAATGAGCGTCAGAAGGTGAAGAGAGCAGCGGAGGCGCCCGAACAGGGAGAGGAACGCCTTGCCAAACGGAGGCGCCAGACTGCCGAGCGTAATAGACGCCGCATAGCCGCCGAGATGGAGCCTATGTAAGGCGTCAGTCAACGGCAACCAACCGAAGAGGATGTGATGGCCCGTCGTGTGACTGATCACACCATTCGAGTTTCCGAAAGTGCATCTGCGACCTGGACATTTCAAGCGGACATGTCTGTCACTGTTAAACACACAGTGCCAACAACAAGCTCAGCCAGGGAAACGTACCTCCCTCTATGTATATCTTGGCATAGCGGAGCTAAGCCACTGCCAATTTTTTTTATGTATGCACGCTTGCGTTTATTAACATATTTACTCTTTTGATGTATTTTAAAATCCCCACTCCTGCAATAGCCCCAGGGGGCTGCAGTATGTACAACATAATAATAATAATAATAATAATAATAATAATAATAATAATAATAATAATAATAATAATAATAATAATAATAATAATAATAATAATAATAATAATAATAATAATAATAATAATAATATTAATAATAATAATAATAATAATAATAATAATAAAGGAGTGAGAGAGAAGACAGGAAGTGAAAGAGCTTGGTACCGTAGTGGAGGGTTCCAGAATAATTTCGACCACCTGGGGATCCTTAACGTGCAGCGACATCGCACAGCACACGGGCGCCTTAGCATTTTTCCTCCATAAAAATGCAGCCGCCGCGGCGGGTTCGAACCCGGGAACTCCGGATCAGTAGCCGAGCGCCCTAACCACTGAGCCACTCTGTTTTGTTAACATCGTGTATTTGCCTTTCTTCCGGTCTCACAGTAAGCGTTCGTCTTCCATGGTCCTTGTCTTGTTTCGTTTTCGTTTGCTGTTTTTTTTTTCCAAAAGATGCCTATTCTCCGTAACCTGCAGGTCACGGGCGCGTGCAGCGAATCTGCTGCCCGCTAATCGTAACTACCAATACGCTTATTAGCGTTTCGCGTGTAGACACATACGCCACGTGTGTCGGCCGTTCAAGAACTAACGTTCGCGAATCTAACGCGTGCCGCAGTGTCTGATTTCTGCACTCTCAGTGTGCACGGTAGAGAGTAGCGCACAGCGCGCTCCACCGGCATAACCTGGTTCCCCGGATTCCCGGGATCTTGTCGGCACGCCACCATGCCAGCTGTCATAGACGCACTCATCCAGAGTGCTCGAACGGCGCACTGTGTTGCGCGTTTCTGACATCCGTCGCGTGCTGCCGAGCTAGACTCGCTGAGCAGTGATCCCCGAGGAGAGAAGCAGAAAATAGGGCCACCTACATTGAAGCGACATTGAGAGCGCTAGACTCAACTTTTTGAGCATGAGGAGGAATAAGCCACTATTCATGCTGATGTGCGCGGGGAAGTATCGTCTCGGGCCTTAGGCCACTCGTAAATGACGCCAATACAGCGTTCGAGTGCTCTAGAAAAACGCTCGGACTTCTGCAGTAATGCGTTTTCTGTGTACGACAACCAGTGAGTGGGTGCTATGTTGGCAGAGCTGGCCTCCCTTTCATTGGTAGCGTTTTTTCTTCAGCGCGGGGGCTAATATGAACGAACAGCCTCTGGCAGAGCGATAGAGCGTTTCTCCCTAACACGTAGCTCTCGGTCGGCTTCCTGGACGAAATTGGTCACCGGCATATAGCACAGGCCCTCTTCCCGCCGGCTGCTTTCAGAGGACCAGTGCGGTGGTTTTGGCGTGGTCCACCGTTAGACACGTATACACCAGTGTGTCCGGAAGATCACTCTGATCCCCTGGTTCTGGTTGAGTGCGAATCGCTTCGCAGTCCGTGTTGAGCGAATACCCGCGCTTAATGCTTTGACCAGCAGCGCCACCCCCGTCTGCCCGAACGCTGCGTGGATTCACGATTGTGAGCAGATGTGAACGGAAACCAGCGAGCTGTACACTCAATATTGCGACACTGTGAACTTACACGACGTGGACTTAGGGAAAAGCAAGCGTAGACACTTGAGTGCAACCAGCAACAGCAATCACGAAACGGTAGAGGATCTGAATAGAAATAACTTCTTGGTCTTTTTCGATCGCTAGGCTTGTTCCATTTTTATACATTTTTATTGATTTATTTTGACATACTGCAGCCTCGCAGGAGGCTATTGCAGGAGGAGGTAAAAATACACAAAGAAATCGTAAAAATCAGGAGCGTATAGGTTCATGAAAGCACGAGCAAACGCACACTGAAAAAATGTCGGCTGCAAATTGCAGAATTACCCGCCGCGGTGGCTGAGTGGTTAGAGGGCTCGGCTACTGATCCGGAGTTCCCGGGTTCGAAACCGACCGCGGAGCAGCGTTTTTATGGAGGCAAAACGCTAAGGCGCCCGTGTGCTGTGCGATGTCAGTGCACGTTAAAGATCCCCAGGTGGTCGGATATATTCCGGAGCCCTCCACTACGGCACCTTTTATGCGAAGCATACTAGCCGCACAACCGAGCTCTTCCTTGCTGGGCCGCGCGCGGCCGCGTAGCTACCACTTGACCTACATCAGCGCACCACGTGATATGACGTCACAACAGCTGTGAAAGCTGGGGCTCAACTCGTGCGCTCGCTTGCGGACGCGCAGCCTCCGCCGGCGGCCTAAAGGCGCGCTCACACTAGCGGGAAGCTTCCCGCGCCGGCACAGCGTCAACGTCGACGCTGCCTCGCAGCTCCTCAGAATGACGCTCACACTGCGCGCGTTTTCACGCTGCGGTTGTCTTGGAATGTGGAGAGAGGAGGCGCTGAGGGAGGACCCGAACGAGCAGAAAGAGAAGGGGATAGTCACGTGACACTAGAGAAGACTGGAAAGCGCACCCTGCTAGCTCCCCTCCCGTCGCCCTGGCAAAGCAGCCGCCGAGTGCCCGGCCGGCCGGCCGCGCAGCCTCCGCCTCCGCCGACGGGGTCACTGAACTGGGACCGACGTCACGGTTCACGGTCGGCGCCCATTGGCTGTTCTGGTCACCGGCACGGGAAAAATAGGTACCGAACCCATCGCTCCGCGGGACGGCAGAGCAGGCTGTCCGCGGGAGAAAAACCGGCTTGGGCGGGAAGCGGCACGCGGGAAACGCCCGGCGTTGCGCGTTTTCCCGCTAATGTGAGCGCCCCTTAACTCCCGCTCCTACCGCTAGGAGATACTGACGTCACGCAATTGTATAAAAGGCGACGCACTCGTTGAGTCAGTTGAGCAGCGAGATGTCGGCCAGGCAGAGGGCGGCTCGCCAAACCGCAAAGTGCAAGTTACAAAGAGCCACGGAAACGGGAGAAGAACGAGAAGTACGGCTTGCCAAGCGACGTATGCTTCGCATCCTAGGCTTAACCATAAGCTAAGCCAGGCCATTTTTTTTCTTCCTTTCTTTCAATCCCTCCTTTTTCCCTTCCATTACGGCGCGGTTCAGGTGTCCAACGATATATGAGACGGATACTGTGCCATTTCCTATCCCCCAGAACCAATTACTATTATTATTAAATTGCAGAATCTAAAAAAAATTCCTTAAAAGGCAGAGCACAAGTAGGGCAGGAAGGGGAAGTTCCGAATCTCTAAGGTGCAAAAAGAAAACTATATTTCAAACCAAGTCAGTATGAGAACTGAAAGCCCAACGGTCAACTGCGGTCGCAAAAATTCTATCCAACTTTCTTCTATGTGAGCTAATTCAACGGCACCATCGAGCATGGGCATATTGTGCCCAAAATTACTTATATGCCTCAACGCGATAAACCCTTTGAAAAGCGTATTATGCGGAATCATTGAAAGTCCCATTACGACAAAAGCCGGTGGCATGTGTGTGTGTTTCTCCACTCGCTGATGGCACAGAAAAATCTCAGTGATGACAAGAAAAATGGGAAGCCGAGCGCCCTAACTACTGAGCCACCACAGCGGGTCAGTAGAGGATGCATTTTGTCTGTTGTGTATAGGCCACCATGAGGAGGCACGAAGAAGTTCCATTCTCAGATCATTTTTTCTGCCATATGACATAGAAGGTTCGGGACCTGATCTTGGGTGGAAACATTAATGTGAACATATTGGTGCAAAATCCACTCAAAAGAAATTCAGTCATTGATCACATCTCATGGACTTGCCGACATAATAAATAAACCAACATGTTTTACACAAACCACTACTTCTCCCTTATATGTATTCATAACACGCTTAAACGTCGTGTGACAACTGGGTATACAGTTTACACCGGCATAACCCATTATTTAGGCAGATTCTCATTACTTGAAAGGCAACAAATATTGACTGCCGTTTACGAAACTGGCTGTGCAGAAAGGGCCTATGACCACATCATCAACAATTTTAATCACCCATATCGTTTACCTTTACTTTTCAAGAAAGTAAACAGACTACGCAGGGCCCGAAAACCGGGGTGACATAGCTACTGAATATGATCGGACGCAGAAATGGCCTATATGCATGGTGTTATAACTCGGGTAGCGGCATCCCACCGCTGCCACCAGTTGTCGTGGGGCAGGGGCTCGAACCCGGGCTCCATCAGGTAGCGTGTGCGAGCCTTCGGGCAGAGGAGAGATGGAACTTGAAGGTTGGGAAAACGACAAATTAGCGGGTTACTGTAACTTTGAAGAAACTTATTTACATAGTTAGGAAGGAAAGAGCAAACAGTCACAAATTAAAGTTCATAGCGTCGAGCGACTGGATGAACCTTGTCGCCAAGGCCCAGAGCGATCTTCTCACTCAGGCCGCCTGTTAAATACACTTAGGCTCCGCCCTCTCACCACACGAGGAACAGATCAGAAGAAAAATTAATGTGGATTAGCTCAGCTAATCCAGGATATACAAAGCGCAATATGTCGGCGTTCACTGTGTTCATTGGCGTTGGCGTTGACAATGTTTAAGACGGCGATGGCTTTAAGGAAAGGAAGGGCGCATAACTGGCTTCTTGGATATGCGGACGCCTCATTCGTGCTTTGATACATGTGGCGGTGGTGTGAGAGAGAGAGATGTGGCCTGAATGCATTAGCGCTGACAGCGTTGTGGCTGACATGCAGCACTGCAGCAATAGCTAAGCCGGCAGCGTTCATTTGGTTATCAATCTCTCGCGATCAACCGTTAACTGCATGCCACCTCCCAGGGTGGCAGGGAGTGCGCGCTGTCTATCCAGTGTGCGGAACGCAATCAAAGCAAGCTTTTGCAGTTGGACACCAACGCCACGTACATGAAAGCGAGATTGAGGTTTTCATTAACCCCCGGAGCCGGTTGTGTGCCTTTCGTTTCGTGAAAATGAACGGCCTTTGCAAAGTTGTCAATTCCAATGAACTCTATGAACGCCGCCGGCTCACTTGTTTTGTTCGGTTTTTGGGAAAGGAAATGGCACAGTAACCGTCTCATCTATCTCGGTGGACACCCGAACCGCGCCGTAAAGGAAGGAATAAAGAAGGGAGTAATTGGTTTTTTGGGGAAAGGAAATGGCGCAGTATCTACCTCATATATCTTTGGACACCTGAACCGCGCCGTAAGGGAAGGGATAAAGGAGGGAGTGAAAGAAGAAAAGACGAATAGGTGCCGTAGTGGAGGGCTCCGGAATAATTTCGACCACCTGGGGATCTTTAACGTGGACTGACATCGCACAGCACACGGGCGACTTAGCGTTTTGCCTCCATAAAAACGCAGCCGCCGCGGCCGGGTTCGAATTCCGGAATTCCGGATTAGTAGCCGGACCCGCCGCGGTGGCTCAGTGGTTAGAGCGTTCGACTACTGATCCGGAGTTCCCGGGTTGATGTTGAAACGATGATGTTGAAACGACATTCAGTCATGCCTTAACACTTGCTTTTCTCACAGTGTTTTATTCGGAGTAGTCCCGCGTACTCCTTAGGATGTACTCGTCCTGCTCTTTTTTTTCTGCTATTCTCTGTAAGCTTCATCTGCCGCCGAAATTTCCTTATATTCACAAAAAACGACCCTCGAATCTGGCGCCTGCCTTCCGTGGTGCTTCGCTTCTCCATGTTGCACAGCAAAAAAGAAAACGAGAACAACAAATGCCACAGCATGTCTGCAGCGAATAAGGAGACAGAAAAAGAAGAAAGCCAGCGTGCCAGTCCACAAAGAAACCACACGTAGACAGGCGCGGGTAGACAGACAGGAGAACAAAAAAGCTGATGCCGAAATAACGAGCAAAGGGACGTATTAGAAAAAAGACGTCGGGTTCTCAGTACCTCTGAGAGTAAGCCATAAAGCTATTTGCAAATCAGTATGGAGCCTTGTGTTTTGCTGCGAAGTTTGAGCGGTGCAGCTGACAGCGGGGGCACGTGCGCCACGAAGGAAAACGAAAAAGGAAGAA
This sequence comes from Amblyomma americanum, assembly GCF_052857255.1. NCBI lineage: Eukaryota > Metazoa > Arthropoda > Arachnida > Ixodida > Ixodidae > Amblyomma > Amblyomma americanum. The sequence continues at coordinate 1,853,572 of NC_135506.1, read as the reverse complement.
CCAAAGTTGTGGGTCTTCGGGCGAAAGACTGGCGCATCTCCGCTCCTGTCTGGCCGATAATTTACCGGAGGAACGTCATGTCCCGAGTGTGTCACCGATCTGGGAAACGAAGCCGGGGCACGAAGGCTGCGCTGGGTTTCTTGTTTTCTTCGTTCGCGCTGGCGTGTGAGGAGGAAAGGCGATGTGAACGAACTGAAAAAAAAATTACCAGGCAATACCAAGCATCACTGAGCTTAGCCTTTAACGGCTCATGATTAACGAAGGAGAGAGAGAGAGAGAGAAAGTAGTGTAGTGTGAGGGAGCCGTTTATTTGGCTTGCGCCGTTGTAGCTGCCACGATGGTTGTGGGTTGCTACAACCTTCTAAGCTGCTTCTGTACCACATAAAATAATCAAATCTATCGTATTCCCACACGCTTCTGTCGGAGAGGAAGACGAGACCGTGGCGTATGGAGTGTGCGGATGTAGCCATCTTGACGGAGCACAGCGTCTGCTGTGCTGCGTGTTGGCCCAGCGTTTATTACAATATCAGCCCAGGGCTTGTTACTGCTTCTTTTGATATTAGAATTGACAAATTTAGTTTACTCTTGATGTTGGCATTCTTATTGGAACATAGGATACGGTTGTATTACGCAGTTATAGTAATACAAACAAACCAACATAATCATCATAGTCTGATCACAGCCTGAAAATAGGGCTGGTTAGCTCTAAAGCCCCAGGCTCATTTACTTGAGCAAAATGGGAAAGTGGATACTCGCCAATGCTGATAACGAGAGAAACTAAACGAAGATAAGCTGACGATGATAACAAGCGAGAGGAAGCTTCTACGATGACTTCTTTTTAAATTCTATTTATTCAGCAAAGGCCAAACTAGCTTTGATATAGCCTCAGGAATAATTTCACTAACTGAAGTTCACTTACACTCACCCAAGGAAAAAAAACTGAAGTAATAGTGGCACAAAGCCAAAACCATGCCGTTGTAAGTACACAGTGGACTCTTCAGTTGTGAATTTAAATCTTTTAGCTACTTTGGTTATGCTTTGAAATGCACTGGGGCGGTTCCTGATGTAATCCATTCATAAAGTGTACGAAGACCAGAAGCTCTGTCACCGGCAAAACTGAGAGCAACTTCTATCAAGCTAATTATTTTCGCTAAAGCGAACGATTAACGCTTGGCCACACGAACTTGTCAATACTTCATGACCAAAATAACTAGGACGATATATATATATATATATATATATATATATATATATATATATATATATATATATATATATATATATATATATATATATATATATATATATATATATATATATATATATATATATATATATATATATATATATATATATATATATATATATATATATATATATATATATATATATATATATATATATATTTCTTGGCTGACACTATCAGCATGTTCACACATGACTGAAGGTTGCCAGTTGGTCGTGTATGACGTTCGAAAAGTGATGTAAGCTTCTTAGTTAAGGATCAGCGTTCCCAGTATCCTCCAGCTAATCATGAGCGCCGTACGCATTAAGTGATGTGTACGCTTGCGCCACACGCTGAGAAAACCGAGCATTTACAGCTGCTTATGGCAATCGGAGAAGCCTAAATATTTATAGTGGATGCATATTTGACTGAAAATATTGATTGATTTAAAAGGCCAATGGATGTTTGGATTGATTGATTTTTCGCACACTAAAATGCGCTGTCTGGTATGGGCCACGTCGTAGAGAACAGCTCTATAATACTTATCAACGCGGAGGGATCTTTACCTTGAGCGGAGATGTGAGTGCACGATCGTGTTCACGTTTCGTTCGCGTCAAAGTTCTTCCGTCGAGACCAGGCTCGTACCCTCCACCTCGCGTGCCGATCGCAACAGGAGCAAGCGGCCAATCACAGAAGTCACAGCGCAGCGGGTCTCGACGTCGACGATGACCACTCGTGCAGGGTCGCTTCCCACGGGCTCTTTAAAAGCCGTGGCTACATCACGCAACAACCGTGGCAAAGCCAGCGGACAAAATGATCCGAAGAGAAAACTCGATATTGGATCCTTATGGCACACGGTCCCTGGTTTGAAAAAATAGATTTATCTGAAAATGTGGAAGAGTGGCGATCTGCAACTGCGCTGAAACTTACAGACAGCGCACAAATTGCTATTTCTTTTTTCGATGACAGTTGAGGAGAGCAGGGGAGCAAGGGTCGCGCTACAATTTTCGCGCAAACACCGTTTTATGAGTTGTTCTCTGTCTTGGTTGACGAGCCCTTCGTGCTCAAGAGATCGCTCGCAATGCGATCAGAGAAGAACGGTGCCGATGGTCAAGCAGTTACTAAAGATTCCACGCTTGCGGCTGTCGATAGCGGCTGACGATAAGATCTCCCGTTAGGATCTCCTGATGAGGCTGACAATGAGGCGGTGAAAGCACTTGAGAGTGCTTTCGCACGTCCTACTCGGTATATGTTAAAACTCTACGATATATTATTAGAATACACGGTTTGCATTCTTATTAAAGTCATCTTCATTTACCAACTCCGGGTTTCCTCACCTCGACACAAAGCTAAAGCTTTGCTAACCCCAACTACTTTTTCCTTTCCTGAGCATCGACTTTATTTATTTATTTGTTACTCAGGCTAATCTAGTGAACTTTATTTATTATGCAAACAGATATATCTATTTGCAGATGTTTCTACGCTGATTGTTGCCAACATTACAAACAAATCAAATTTTGTCGCAGTGGTACCTCTACCGGAAGAATTATTGCCGGTATTTGTTCGCCCGTGATGTGTGGTGCAGTTTTGAAGCGCGCTTCCGCACCTTTGGCCGCATGTAGGGAAGCACTGTCTGGAGGAAGCGCCGGTCCGCTGCCTCTTCCCGTGAAGGCATCGCCCACTATGGCATTGTCTCAGGAGGCCTTTGTGCTTTCAGCCACACAACACTCGACGGGTGAAGACAGCGCAAGACACTGATTAACGAAACAACTGGACAAGGCGTGGTACTAAAAGCGCATAATGGTATTGGCGGCCCACTTGCTTTCGTGCAACCGTCGACTTTAGCGGTAAAAAAAAAAAGAAAATAGAAGGTAAAAAAGTCCGGAAGTAGCGGACTGAATCTTCCCTCTCTTAATTTTTGTATTTCATTTTATTATTTCGTTTTGTTGTTTATTTCTTTATTTATTATTTTGTTTGTTTTTTCCAGTTCTCAAGTCAGATGGTTGCGGAATCGCAAATCCCGTGCTCTACCGCGACATTCGGAGTTATTAATCAGCGCGGGCTTCCGTGCAAGCACTTATGACTCTCACTCTTCATGGGCTCAACAGTGCACTAGCAACCATGCCGGAAAAGTTCTGTGGAAACGCGTCTTCCCTCTCAGCAAATATAGGAGCTGTGCTTTCGCGCCAACCAGCCTACGACTGAAAAACACCAGAGCAGCCGCTGACCCGTAAGCCGACTGCAAATAACAGCGACTAGGATGCACACCAACAGCGACTGGAATACGGCACCGCACAGTTTTCCAGTGGTTGACCCAGATGGCGCCACCAGTAGCGGCCATGTCGTAGAACGGGGAACGGGTGTGAGGAACAGTCACGCGCGTCGTCCCGCGGCCGCGTTTATAGCAGACGCCTTCGCAGCGAAGTTGTCTTGCCAGTGGCCGTGTGCGTGCGTGGTCGCTTCCCTTCGGATTATCCGGTGGCTGCCCCGGGAGCGCTCTCCAAGTTTTGCTTTTTGGAGCTGCGGAGAGGAACCGCGAAGTGAGGCAGGGATGCGGCCTCCCACCCGGCTTTGGATACTTTGCGCCACAGGTGAGCGGCCTCTCCTCTCAGCGGACTTTTCTTGCCACTGCGCGTCCGTGAGCACATGGTTTGGGCCGCGGAAGGGCGAACCTCCGAAACTGCGTTGTCGCGTCCGAGCCGCCGCAGATAGCGTGCTGGGATGATTATGGTGCATCGTTTTGTTGGACTTGAGTCTTTCAGAACATAGTCAGGCTGCAAACTTGTAATGGCAGTGCCCCGACAAAAGAACAATAACAAAAAAGGAGACTGTTTTTAATGCTTGACAACACGTGTACCTTAAAGAAAAAAAAAGCTGCTTAAAACGGTGTCGTAAGAGGTAGAGGATGTCTTTGGGCGGTAAACACTGCATACCATGATTTACTAGAGAAAAGCTATATTAACTTGTTGGAGCTTCCGAATAATCAAATCGCCGTCGCTGTGGTTGAGTGGTTGTGGTGCTCGGCTGCTGATCCGAAAGACGCCGGTTCGATCCTGGCCGCGAAGGTTGAATTTCGACAGAGGCGAAATGCTACAGGCTTGTGTACAGTGCGATGTCAGTGCATGTTAAAGAATCCCAGGTGGTCGAAATTTCTGGAGCCCTTCCCTACGGGGTCTCTCATAGCATGAGTCGCATTGAGACGTTAAACCCTATAAGACCAAATCATCGAACCTATCAGTTTGACCTGCATCCGAGTTGAATACATTTGATTAGACAAAGTTCGGGATGATGGGAAAATGTCTCCACTTCTATTCTTGGTTACAAAAAAATTAAATACAACATAAATTATTTCAGTTGATATAAGACGTTTCATGGAACGGACCGTTTAATATAGAATGTACTTGAACACTGCTCAAACGATGCAAGTTATGCTGCAGTGCTGTCACAATGCTGGGACGTGCTAGATTTCTCTTAACGCTTCCGACATTCCAGTACAATTATAATTCCTTTAACCTGAAGTTCATGAAATTACGGATCCGATGTCTTTGAGTAAATACACCATACATCATTGCGTATGCCTGCGAATGTACTTGGATAACGCTCTTCATACTTCAGGGGTTCTGTCCTCGTGGACAGGAGGCGACTGCGCATTATTCGTCACCTATTTTGATATTTTGTATAATTTAAAATATCGGTATATGCAGAATCCACTTACATTTTGTTTACGTAGAAAAGATACAAGATATCAGTTTGAATAATAGTCAGAAGAAAAGCCGCATGCCAGGAACGCTGTTACAATAAGCAGATTTCTGATGAACACCACTAGGCGCTCGTGTAAGCTGTCCCTCAAACGAAAAGAAGGCCCGATTTCATGCATTTGTCTGAACGAAACAAGCTTGTGGCTGTAGTCGTGGTTTTGTGTCTTGTCTGTTGCACACAACGCGTTTTCTTGTTGAGCATGCGCGATTTGGTTTATCAAAAGTTTTCCTACCCTAACCAAACCTGCCGACGTCTGATGTATTCTGAACAGAGCGCTTGTGCTGCGGCGCCTCTTACAGGTGGCGCAACGCGAGTGCTCGAGCACTTGCTTCACGAGATGCTGGAAAGCTGCTGCAGATGTCAGCTATGAATCTTGAAGCAGCGCTCTGACCGGCCGAGCTTCGAGGCCTCATTGTTTATATTGGGAAGCAGGCTAAGAGAAGGTATATTACAGTGTCATTACATACACGTGATCAAATTCAGGTTTTCAATGAACCCACGATTGGGGCCCTTATGCTTGAACCGTGCATGATTATGATTACTGTTTCACTTAGCCTTATCTTCATTCTTGAAAGAGTGGAACGAGCCAGTTTAGCAATGCCCGCGTTAGCAGTATTACTGGGAAGTGAACTTAGACCCATTACAATTTCGACCATTCGAGGTCTCTGCATTTGCTCGAACGACCCTGCCTGCTACTTAGCTGCAAGGACAAATAATAATGCAGAAATGTTTATTTTCAGTCCGAATACTTAACAGTCGCATTAAACTTTACACGTGTATTCTAACAGCGCTTGTAACCAACAGTGTATAACGTTATTTCCACTACACTCGAAACAACCGTATAGTATCCGCGTATTTGTTTTTTTTTGTCTCCGTAATGATCTATTGACCTTTAACCTGAAGTTCATGAAATTACGAATCCGATGTCTTTGAGTAAATACACCATACATCATTGCGTATGCCTGCGAATGTATTTGGATAACCCTCTTCATACTTTCAGAGGTTCTGTTCTCATGAACAGGAGGCGACTGGGCATTATTCTTCACCCATTTTGATATTTTCTTCAATTTCTTCAAATTCCTGCAATTCTGTCAGGAAGAGTCGCACAACCACGCAACGTTGCTTCAGTCATGCAAACTACCGAGCCGCTTTAGAAAGGCCATTTCTAAAGTCAGTTATCCGCAGTTCATACTAAAGGAGCCGTATATGCGTTTGCTGCGCTGCCGAAGAGCCCCACCAGTTGCGTTCATTTGTAGGTAGCGGACCAGTGTACCTGCACCAGCCAACGAAACGTCTGCAGTACAGTTTTCTGCGTCACCGTGTAATAATAATAATTGGTTTTGGAGGGAAAGGAAAATGGCGCAGTATCTGTCTCATATATCGTTGGACACCTGAACCACGCCGTAAGGGAAGGGTAAAGGAGGGAGTGAAAGAAGAAAGGAAGAGAGAGGTGCCGTAGTGGAGGGCTCCGGAATAATTTCGACCACCTGGGGATCTTTAACGTGCACTGACATCGCACAGCACAGGGGCGCCTTAGCGTTTTTCCTCCATAAAAACGCAGCCGCCGTGTTCTTATTTCTCTTTTCGTCGGGGACACCATTCGTTGGTTCAGTTCACTTCAGTAATAACGAACAGAGCGCCGATGCATAGCTTTCAGGGCATGTCATTTGTCTGGGAACAACACACACGCCTGATGGATACGGACAACAAGTAGCGACGACTAGATCACTCTGAAGGAACTTGCTCTTAATCCAAAGGTCTCAGTTCCACGAAAACGAGCATACTCGGTTTTGGCCCTTTAAGTGTCGTTCGATTTGCACCTTTATTTTTTCGAACATCGAAGTGCTGCAAAACGGGCTCCGTAGTAGAGTGACACATCCATTGGTGCGTGTCCGATAAGCGCGCGTGTACTGAAGATATTCGCTGTGCTCAGCATGTAGAAATTCCGCTCTCCTTTTGTCCGGTACAAGGTTTCGCTGCAATGCATCGAATACTTTCTCTGCGGTCGGCGTTCGTATACGGGTTGGTCGCGCATTGTTGCGCGATGATCGATGCGCCCCTCGCTTACCAGCAATGCGTGAACCCCCCCACCCCTGGCGATTACTGTTGACGGGAAACGACTCACTTGCGCCTGAACGCAAGACACAGGAAGACGATGAGGTCATTCATACTGGAACCCCCCCCCCCCCCTTCCGCCAAAACAAAAATAAAATCAAAACAAATGCAACGCATTCTGGACCTACGTGTGTACAGTATCAGGTATAAAACAACAGAAAAAATTGTTTTTCAGTACTCCCCGACTATAGTGCTTCTGCTGGAGCAGGTAGAGGTTTTAATTCTTTTTGTTTTATTTTTAGTTTTGAGCAATAAATGTGCTCACACCTTTTTTGTGCGTTGCTGAAAAGGAGAAATGGGGTTAAGAAAAGCTCTCCTCGTGCAACACGTAAACTGCATTACGACGCGCGCGCGAGAGCACGTCATTTCCGGCCCAGATGAGGAAGGATCACTGCTAGATAGCACGGAGGCGCTCTCGAGTGTTCGGGAAGCATCGGGCATAAATTAGGGACTGGATACTGTGCGAGGAGCAGTCATATTTGTGAGTACGGAACAGAGGAAAACTGTGGGGAATATTCCTTTTAATTTGAGCAGCGGCGCACAAATTTCGAGACTGAAAATGTCCTGTCGCTCCCTGCGTCGCTTCTCCCGATACTTCCCTAGTATCGGGTCCTTAGGGCTTCAGCAGCGTCCCTTTTAAGCGCAAGAAAATAAAGCTTTTAAATTTCTCGCACATTCAGCGATATGAAAAAAATACTGCAAAGTCCACCCTGTGGGAATCGCGCTGGACCTGTACAAGAGAACTGTTAGGAAGACAACAGATGAAGCGCGAACTTTCGACGAAAGTTCGCGCTTCGTCTGTTGTCGTTTTACACTTCTCTTGTTTGTTTAAGTCCAGCGTGGTTCCCCCACGATGATCCACCAGCTAGCCCCTTTAATTGCTCGCTTTGCTCTCTTTGTATAGTGCACACCTATGATAGGCGGCAAAGCTCGAAATTTCGGCTTTTAAACATGTCTAACCCGCGGATGATATACCGGAAATTACGGTGTATACGTATTCCCACATAGTTGGTGCAGTCTCCTGATAACACCCTTTCAGCTTCCTTCTCCAGTTCTCACGTCTTTACTTTCGCTTAGTTAACTTACTGTACACAGTGCAAGTGTTCTTTGCGGACATAACGAGTGCTAGTCTGCAATATATGTTTATTTTTTTCACTGTACGCGTGTACCTTCACTCTAAACACGAGTGAGCCTATATTGGAGTAAGAGCTTATATTGAAGTAAAAATGCAGTAAGCTGACCTACAGCACACTCCCTTTCAGGGGAGGGGCATTCTGTGCAAGCCCTGGGGTAGATTTCTTTCACTGAATATACGGAATAAATAAAGTTGCCAACGGAAACAAACTTCCCCTTCAAAACATGCGAAATTATAGCAGTTATAGGGATTTTAACAGAGGTTTCAAGCTCGTCTATTTGCTAAATTCAAGACCTTCGCTGCCGCGTTTCAAAGCCTTCTCCCATTTATAACTGTATCAAGTTACTGTTACTTGCTGTATAGGAATAAGCCCCCATATGTCAAGAGTAAGCATTCCGTACATTTTGTGATCGAAGTCTACCCCGGCATTTGAACAGCATAGCCTGCTCCTAAATGGAAGTTTGCTAGGTGTCTTCCCATATAGTCCCATATAGTCTTATCTAGTCCCATATAGACATTCGTGTTAGTCTCAGAAGTTCAGAGTGGGACGCACTTAAAAGTCCTGTGGCCTGATACACACGCCGCGAAGGTGATCTATAGTAATATTCATAATATCCGCAGCAAAACCTTTAGAGGAACAAAACATTCCCTTGTGGATAAGCATCGCAGTTCAAAAAGGCGTTGTCGAGACCGATGCCATCTCCCTTAAACGATGAACCGACAGTTTCTTAAGTTAATCGAGTATCCAGACAAACGGCTCAGCATCCTAGCACGTTTCTCTCTTCATTTATGCGTTCGTTTGAACATGCTAAAGCCGTGCAAACTCTCACTGCAAGAGTGGCATGCCATAGGTGAGCAGGGAGTACAAGCAAAAACATGGTCATCATCAGCTCTCAGTGGCTTCCACACACTCTTCACCGTCATGGACCGATCACTGCCTGGGCAATATTTCAAGCGGCAATCCGTCTGGGCCACCTGTAGTGTACGTGGCATAACAGTAAGTTGTAGGCGACAAGCATATTGTCACTTATGTCGTTCTGTCACTCGAAGTTACAACTCGACACAAAGCGAACGCATTTGGGCTCTTGTTTACCTGCTTGGCCGCAGAGTGGCGCCGGTGTGTAACTCAATAGCCGGTGTAGAATTCTGCCGTGGTCCCCGTCCGGATTAGCGGAGCTTTCCTCGTGCATCCTCACTTTATGCCCTCTTCATCCATGACAAGGATTCTCAGCACCACTGTTTCCCCCCGTGAGAGTCTATCGCTCCGGATGCAAAATATTTTATCAGCGTTTGCCTTGGGGCTGATTGTATCGTGATTAAAGGCGGATTACCTCACATTACTTCAGACACACGTGCCTGAAGGAAACACTTTTCTTGACAACACGCTTCCGTTTTCTTATGACGATTTCAATAATGTATCCGTCTACCGGCCTTTTTTCTTAATGAGCAGTTCTGACTTAGCGCTTGTCCCGTCTACCCTTATGTGCTGTGTGTGGCTCTATAAAGTAATCCATCTTTGCACAAACATTGTACTCCTACGTATTAAGCAGGAACGAAAAGATTCGCTTTCTCGCCCGTTTGGCCATAGTGTTCCAGGAGAGTTCCACGCTTACATTGCTGAAAGCGATTGATTTTTTTATTTCACTTGGCCTATACGCACGCATTGACAGTAAAAAAGAGATTGAGTGCTAGAATCTGGACGCGTTTAAATGAGTCGCAGACAAAAGATGGCGGGAACAGTGGCAACGTCACCATAATCCGGAGGAACTGATACACAGCAATAAACACGATTAACTAACCGAAGAAGGGTGAGTGGAACTGCCAGTGCTCAAGTCGCAACTGAATCAATTCGAAAAAAAAAACCCTTAATTAAGCATGCAATGAACCTCTTATGTGGGAATATTAGAGCGAAATAAAAAGAACACATTACGAAGCTATGTGTAAACAACAACAAAAACATGACGTGCCTGACTGATCAGGGCATGAAATACGGACACCACAGCGCTGTGGTGTCCGTTTTTTCCTCGTCCTTGTCTGCGTTTTTTAGTTGGTTTGGTTTATGGGGTTTAATGTCCCAAATCGACTCAGGCTATCAGGGACGCCGTAGTGAAGGGCTCCGGATAATTTTGACCCCTTGAGGTTTTTGAACGTGCACTGACGCCGCACAGTACACGGGCCTCGCGCATTTCACCTCCACCGAAATGCAGCCGCCGCGGCCGGGTTCAAACCCGCGTCTTTCGGGTCAGCAGCCGAGCACCATAACCACTGAGCCACCGCGGCGGCAAGTTCAGTGTAGTAAACATTCGATTTTAGGCTCATATAGCGATGCAGCTCCATCATTCCTTCACTCCCTTTAGGCCTGTACCTTCCTTTCGCATGCCGCTGCTGGCACCATTGCTCTTTCTCTGCACTCTCTCCTAGCTGCAGTCGGCCTTCTTTACCTACTGCATATTCGTTTATTATTACTTTTCCTTATCTGCTCGAAACTTCCTTTTCTTCTGCATTTGGGGCAGTCGCAGCTTATTGCAAGGTACGGCCTCGCTATTATCCGTTCAACACCCTGTTCATATGCGACCCTGTTCCATTTTGGAGAAGGCTTCGGGGCCCTTGTTGTCCGAAGTCACCCGCGGGGTCTCCGCGCACGTGTTCCTATTATTATTGCACTTCCGCACTGGGTGCACACTTGCCTTCTTCATTTCAGGCGGATTTTGCAACGTCCTGGACATAACGTATACCAGCCAAACGAAGCAAGCTATTGCAACGTCGTTCTCATTTCGCGCCTTGAATGAACTCGCGTAATAACTGTATACGATACGAATGACTTTAATGTGATGGCTAGAATTCGGCGTCGTTCGCTTCGTTATTGAGAAATACAAAACGATGACATGGCTACTTAGCGTTAAGCGTAGGGAGAAATGTTCGCAGCAATTACATGAGTGCGTATATACGCGCAATTAGACTTGTCTTAACACGAGTTGCCTATTGCCGAAGGCTCAGGGGTTCGCCTGGCGGACATGGGTTTCCGCGTTCAATGTGGGCCTCGACGGTCGCACTTTCATCGACGAGAAATGTAAAAACTCATAGGACAGTTGTAACTGTGTAACGCGATATTTAATAGCAGCTGTTTCCGGGCGGGAATGGAATAGAATGATTTCTATTCATAATCATTTTTTCTTGTAGAGTACGTGTGGCGTCACTATGCAGTCGCTCGTCACGTCACTACGTCCGAACTGTTTAGGGTGACACACTGCAGTGAAAGCATGCGTGCCATCACTCCATATTGACTGTTAGCGTGGCACCCCCTCCCCCACCTCCTCGCAATCATCAGTTGTACGCTAACGCCGAGGTAGTAGTAGTAGTAGGTGGTTTATTAAAATAACAATAAAAAGGAATGAAGAGATTTTTGCTAGCCCCGGCATCTGCCATCGATACTGGAGCACCTGAGCTGGGGCAGCGGAAATAAAGGATAGCAGGCAGAATGGAGAAACGAAGTGAAAGTGGTGAGGGGACAGGAAGAGAAGACAGGGAAAGAAGTAATGCCCATAAACTCTATTTACACAATAATAAATATGTACAGGACGCCGACGTCACAGAGCCGGAAAACATGCCATCAATAGACGTTGCTCTAAACTATCACGTTAAGGGCTCTTCGAACAACTCGAAGATCCCCGAGGGACTGAAATCAATCCGAGGCCGTCTATTGTGTCCCCCAATTCAGTGCCCCGTAGCGTCACCTTCGCGCGTGAACATCAGCCATCCGACCAGACACTTTTATCTCATTCGTACATTGAATTGTGCATTGAAGCCTCGTTATGCTTATCTACATCATATGCACGCTTGCATCTCCGCAGCATACGCTACCGGGCTGCTTGCCGTCGCCCAAACTGACGAGTTGCAGCAACCCGATCGGTTCATGGCGACGCGCTGTCGAAAGCAGGCTTGACCTCGGGCTGCGTGCAACGAGACACGCTGTTTGCTGCGCGCGGAAACGACGTCTGCAACTCGCCTCGCACTGCGTCCTGCCTACGGTCTGCGGCGGTTAACGAGCTCCTCGCGCCGAGCACGGCAACAGATTGCTTTCAGCTCTAATTCAGTCCTTTCTCTTTTTGTACTGGGAAAATTTTAAGGCGCAATGGCGATACAAGCACACGGCTGCTGTTTTCAGCACGTGATATCCACGAGAAGTGTCGAGGGCCTGTTTGAAACGGCCGATATGCATTCTACTCTGGCTGAGATTAAGAACAACACATAGAAATGCGTCAAGAGCACCGCAAAAAAAAAAAAATAGTGGTGGGTCAAACGGTGTTTATAAGGAATTTATAGGAGATAAATTTTTGTTGATGGAACCAAGCACGATGAGCTGTCTCGCTGCGATGCTGGTTCCATGGAGCCGAGAAAACAAATTCGAAGTTTGTCGCTACTCTAGACGGATATGACCAATAAACCAGAAGGCTTAAAAAAAAGACATTTACGCGTCACTCCAAAAATCTCTTCATTTTAATTGGGTAGCTGTTTGTGTCGTTTTTGAGCTAAGTGACCGCGATGTACAGTATCTCTGGTGCTTTAGCCTCATCATCGGCAAGGGCCTCGCCAGAATCCGAACAAAAGCCACGGAACAAACATACGATGGACGCGTTTTGTCGCCTGCAAGGGAGGCCCGAGACGCCGTTAGCTTGCTGGTGCTCTGCTTGCGTCTTCTAGCATACGAGGCTATACAGGAGCGGGCCCAGCGCTGCGCTCACAACTCGGGCAGCCATCAGCCAGAGGCTCTGTTTTGACTCAGGTAGCACGGTCGGGACGGACAATGGACGAGGAAGATCGGAGACGGGGTTGCGAGGAAGACAAGAGGAACTGCGTACAACTATTTACATTATGTACACGTGCAGCAACTGAGAGTGCTTCTCAGTAAAACAGTCTCGATGATGCGGAGCATCTCGACCGCTTTCGGTGCCGATCGGGTTTTAAAGGGTTTTCCTTCCCTGAAATCCCTAGATGAAGGCAAGCGGATTAAGAAATTTAAAGAAATTTCAAAGAACAATTATATAAGGAGTCCTGCAAGCGTTAAATGCGCAGACATTACAACTGACAGAGCAGGGCTGGTGGCCCGAGCTTTGTTTCGTGTTCTTTTCCTGTGCCGGCACATTGTCCTTTCATCCAAAAACTGCCACTTCGCTTGCACGACCAGAATGCGAACATAATTTGAGAGGATTACACCCATGTACCTCCCTAGACCCAACTTCCCTCCTACCGGAGAAAAGAAGGAAAATAAACTTCATTGTTTTTCTTAAAAGGCTTCTCGATGCGAGCAGTGTGGGTCGGTCCGGAATTCTTTTCTCTAGTCCAGGGCCCTCACACCGTCGCACAGGCTCGGTCTATAAAGGAGTAATTCCCTCCAATTTGTTCAAAAAAAATTGATGGAAACTTATCGTAATGTGCGTAATGAAAGCCTGAAATATTTTTGCCGGAAAAAAAATTATTCGTTAGGTGAGGGCAGTTTGAATATTTAGAAAGGGCGAGAAACCAGGCACTGCTCAATAATTAATAACAAGTTCAAATTTTCAGAAAACACTTAATTTTTTTATTGGAGTTTGCATAGATTTTGTCTTTCGATATAATTTGTAGGATGCAGGTTTACACGGCATATTTTTAAATATCGAAAAAAAAGCATGAGAACGTACCATTTTTGTCGTTTTTTTGTTTTAAATATCAACTTTTTCTAGGAAGTTCGAAAATAGCCATTTTGTTCTTCTAGATGTCTAGTACCTACAATAAATGTTATAGGTGATGAAACTGCGTACACCAAGATAAAAAAATACTAAATTTGCAAAAGTGCGTTTTCAGCCAAAAACACTCGTGTATTTAGCCCTGTAGTGGTCCAAGTAAAGATACAAACAATAACGGGTTACGTAGAAAGGTTTGTTGCCTTTCATTTCTGAATCTTTTATTCAGGAAATTTTTGCTTAAAGGAGAAAATAATTTTTGAAGTTGAGCTCTCTGGCCTCAAGTCGCGTCTTCTCTTAACGCCTTTTCACAGCTGAACACGGCACCCGGCACGGCACGAGACTTATGGCCAGATAACTTCGTTTGCTGTCGTTCGCTATCGTGCATTTTCGGGGCTGCAGCGAAAGAAGGTATGGGGCGACATTCGGCGGATGGTATGCAATAAACGAAGTTCGAACAGACCCGCTTTGGTGCAGGGCTGCCAAGAGAAGAAAAATAAGGGTATTCAACGTGCTGTCTCTCATGGACCACAAGGAGGGATGACCAGCTGGCATGGAAGGCGTATCACAAGGGATTTGTTTATATCCGAAAAGATCGCGGAGAGGGCATGGCTCGTCTACAGTTTTCGCAGGAGTATTAGTGCCGAAATTGCACTGATTAAATCAAACACAACCTAGACATCACATCGGAAACAACCGGGCATGAGCCTCTGACGGCCACAAGGGTCAGGTGTCACGTGGTGCTGCTGCGTCGCGGATTGTTTCAACACTGCATCGTTCTGGTCATTTCCAGATCGGCGTCTCACAAGATACTTCTGTCATGGCGACGTTACGTCTGTCATGGCGCCGACAAGAATGACTGACTGCGACAGAACCACACCGAACAACTAGCTCACTTGGGCATGTGCCGCCCTGGCAACGTTAAGAAAATTTCTCCCATGCTTGCCTGCAGTGCAAACCTCACTTAAGAGCAAGAACTATAGATTTCGCGTGGCTACAGCGTCGGCAGTATTGTGCTGTGCGGTGAAGAGGCGTTAAGAGACGACGCAACTTGCGGCCCGAGAGCTCAACTTCAAAAATTCTTTTCTGGCTTTAAACAAAAATTACATCGATAAAAATTTCAGAAATGAAAGGCAATGAACAGTTTTACGTAACCCGTTATTGTTTGTATTTTTACTTGCACCACCTCAGAGTGAAATTAACGAGTGTTTTTTGGCTCAAAACGCGCTTTTTTCAACGTTAGTATTTTTTTTTTCTGTGTACGCAGTTTCATCACCTGTAACATTTATTATAGGTACTAGATATCTAGAGAAACAAAACGGCTATTCCCGAATTTCCGAGAGAAAGTTGATATTTAAAACAAAAAAGGACAAAAATCGTACATTTTCATACTTTTCTTCCGATTAAAAAATATTTATGCCGTGTAAAGCTGGATGCTCTGAATTATATCGAAAGACAGAATCCGTGCAAAAGTCAATGATAAAAGTTTTGAACTGTTTTCCAAAAATTTGAACTTGTGCCTGGTTTCCCGTCTTTTCTAAATATTCAAACTGCCTTCACCACACGAATACACTTTTTTAGGCAAAAATATTTCAGGCTTTCATTACGCTCATTACGATAAGTTTCCATGAATTGTTTTGAACAAATTGGAGATGGTCGAGCTCAACGACTGGGGCGTTGGGCGTGGAATGACCCGAAGGCGAGCTGATCCACCAGGATAGTGCTGGTGAAGGCCGCCTTCCACTGCTCCAATGTAGCTCTTCCTTGTGAAGGCACCGCCGGGGGACGTTGGGGAATGGATCAATGTATCCCCTGTATACACTGGTGATTGGGCTACGCGAGAAAGTTTGAAGCCAAGCCTCGTCGCGCAGCAGGAACACACCACGTGGTTTCCATAACGATTCTGCAGCGCCATCAAAGCAGAGTTAGGTGCGCACGAAGCACGCGCTGGTGTTGATTTTGAATGCTGCGACACAGCTCAGACAGCAATCGCGCTGCGCTTGGAAGCCGCGTACACGGCGTCTGTTTTGTCGGTCGCGTTGGCACGAATACGCCAGTGCAAAGGATAAACCAACGTTCTTTTTAGTTTTTTTTTCTTGCCTACCGTTGTGCCATTGTGCAGCTATGTATCCTCTTTGCATTCACTGAGCTTCAAACGCCAAAGTTGTCCCTCATTTCGCTACCCAAATTGTTTTATGTGATTTGTTTTCAAATATTGCGTTTGCAGACAAGATTTGTAACAAAAATGAAAATAGGGCTCTCTACCTAACTGCGTTCTTCATTCTGTGAGCAGATGGCGTTTCCAACTGTGGCGAAATAATTTCAGCCGTCTGGGACTCACGCACACGGGGATCAACTCCGAAGTATAGCTCGCTTTCACCGTTGCCGGAACATACGGTTATCAGAAGACGCTGCGGCGGCGTAATGCGAAGCTACGGAGCTATATAACCGCGGCCAATCACGAGCCACGTCCGCGGCGCCATTTGCGCTCACAGGCAGATAGTGATTGGTCATCATAATTTCACTGACGTTGATGGCCGGGGCGAGTAGAATCCGTTTTATGGTTATCCATTGGAGCAAGCGTCGTGATTGGACCCGGGTGAACCACGTCGCCAGTGCTCGCTACCTGTGACGGCACCGTTCAGCGGAAGCTTACTTCGTCACACGGCGCACGTATAGCACGGGCATGGCGTTGCCACTGGAGCCACCCACGCAGTGCGGACGTCACGCGCGCGCATGCCGACGCATGCTCAGAGGTCACGCCGCCACAGCAGGCTGCAACAAGTGAGCAGCCAGAAAGAGAAAACAAGCGGAGAAGCGAACGGTTACCGCATTAACCCACTTGCGTCACGGCGGCATTTCGCTGTCGACGCCGCGCGCGCGAGCCGGCAACCTGATTTGCGTGGGCGACCGCAAGGGACGTTCGCTGACGCCTGCGGAGAGGGTTCCATTTCAAATCCGCGGACAATCACTATGGGGGGGGGGGGGAGGGGGGGGGGGCAGCGATCTCCAGGGGGCGTCCGGCTGACGAAAACCCCGAGTGCTTGTCTTGGATTTCTTTCTGGTACGAAAGCCAGCGGCGGAGGCCGTGCGCAGCTAACGCGCGGATCCAGCATCCCCCCCCCCCCCCCCTTTCCCCCCTACTCCCCTCGATAGCGGCCGATAGCGGCAGGCGATGGGATCTGCATGCGGTTGCCTTTGAGGCGGTGTTGCCTCAAGTGCTTTCGCACGTCCGGCTCGGTTTAACAACGTTAAAACCCTGCCATTTTTTTTCTCTCCCCTTGGTTTAGGCACTCCCCATGGGGTTCTTGGTTGTCTGGATGAGTATCTGCGAGTGGAGAGAAGGCCAAGCGCCGTCAGTTCGTACTGAGGCGGTTAAATATTTGTATACTGTCGCCTAGCTTGAGACGGGAGGCAAACGACTGAAAAAATATAGCAGGACTAGTGTAGGAATTGAGACTAACCGTTGATTGCGCGAAATTATGGCGGCAGTGAACGGCGGCGATGGCAACAAGAGCACTCGGCGGAAGCCCGGAACAGAATGACCACCGCTCATGGCAAAGCACCATTCAAAGATGATCGGACACTTTCGCAATAATGGGCCTAAAATATTGCCAACAACTCCTAGCATCGTAGGTGCTGTGGCTTGACCACGATTGTCGGTGTAAGATCCGTTTGGGCCTTAGATCGCATACAGAAAGCGATCGGGCCGTGTGCCGGCGCCGAGCGATAAGAAACATGAAGAAGCAAATGTTACGAAGCTTCATCACCAAATTCATTTGGGGTTTCCCATTGCGGCACCCCTCATAGTGAGCAGAGATTGTTAAGAAGTAAGGCGTCCATCAAGCATTTCCGACCCTTCTTGCCTTCTCCCTCTATTTCTTTCCCCAGGTGTAAGGTTGCAGTGGGGTGCCTCCCTGCCTCTGTATCACTACGAACGGCGGCCATGCCCAGCACCCAGGGCAGTCCCTCCCTTTCTATATTCCCGAAAGAGCGGGCCGCGCACCTCGATAACCCGGCCCGTGGACATTTTCGTCACTTTCTTCTCTCGAATAAGAGTTGTTCCCTCTTCCGCTGCCTCTTCTGTCACCTTTGTGCACTGCTTTTTGTCTGCATATATTCAAACATTTTTTAATGCGTTAGCGATCCCGTTCTTTAAAAAAGCCGGCGTCCTTCCGTGCGTCGGCGTCATGACGCGTCATGAATAAGCAGGTGCCCCACCTACCACGGTGGGTCATGGTGACTTGCGGAAAGAGTTTACGCTACCTTATGACGCCATCACAGCCTACCTACCGTGCCTACCGTGGCACGTAGCAATTAAATTAATGATGGTTGAGAGAGGTCAGGTGAACTTGTGACTTCGTCGCAACCTGCCCACTGGGTTTTTTGGCATCATGCCCCCGTGGTCGATGGCAGTTTAAAAAAGATTCAGCTACAGTCAAATACTTTAGCCGAAAAGAGAACAGTAAATTATAGAATGACAATGACCAAGGGGAAAGAGAGCTATCGCACTGTACTCTTGAGGGCAGGTTTAAGCGTCGTCCAAGTTCATTCGTTTTCCTTTCTTTCTGAAGAGAGAAGGAGAGAGGAGCATCAGACTCGTTCCATAGCCACGCCGTTCGCGGGTTTTAAAGCGTCCTTTCGACGCGTGCTTCGCTTCAGGACATCACTTTCCCGCCACGTTGTTGTTTCCTCCCTTTCACAGTGCCCTATAGATGGCCGCGGCATCCGGCAGTGACTCGAAGGGGGGTTCAGCGGGGCCTATCGAAGCGGACCCAACGCGGAAGCCGGCCAACTAGTATAGAAAGCGGGTCTCGCCAACTCTTCCGAGCCGATGGCAGAGCTACCTACCTACTCGACCGAGATTCCATTTTTTTTTCCCACTCTCCGTGGGCTCCTCGGCAAAGTGGCAGCAGTGCGGTCCACTTCTCGTTATCGCATCTTGGGCCTCCAACCACCCGGGCGACCATCTGATCGAGGGCGCCGCGGCCCCTCGTCGGTCGATGACATCCTGCATTTGCAGTCAGGGAACAACGCGGTGGCGTCGCGCACGAATTGCGTGCAGTGCTTCCGTAGGGTATTCGCGAGGATGCTTCAGTGTAGCTGCGAGGTATAATTGGCATTAGGGGAAGATATGCGCACATGGTTTTGGTTCTCGTCAGCTTGGATGCGGGGAGTTGGCTCACACCATCTGCAGCCTGCCGCCGAAGGGATGGATAGAATGCGGATGGTCGACCTTCTGCTTTATAACCCACTGGTCCAATGTTCAGGGGAATTCCCCAAGGTGGAGTAGAATTTCTAATAACGCAGTAATTACTCATGGGCATCCACCCAAACGCAGCCATACGGCTACAAAGGAAAGCCTTCATATGTAGCCATATGGCTGCGCTTGGGTGGGTGCCAATGAATAATTACTTTGCTGTTGAAAATAATCCATTATAATCTTCGGAATGCTACAGCGGTCGAATGTGTCCGTTCCATCCTGACTTGTTGCGAGCGCTCTCCTAACTGCTCTCCCAAGAAGCGAAAGCAATGCAGTGAAATATGAGTACGGAGTGCAATGCGAACGTTGTGTCCCTCCTGGAGCGGTGAAGTCGTTGCATTCGAATCAGCGGTAAGGCCAGAATTGAGCTGCCGTTCGCACGGGCATCTTTCTTTCCGTTGAACTGATGTGGTCTGGATTTGCTGCGTCTTTTCATATATAATAGTTGCATCTGAATTTAAGCAGTCGCCATGCGGTGCGAAGAGGTATGGCGGCCTGTAACTCTGAGGCAAAGCAAGGACACTTTGAGACGGTATCATTGCGCCTAAATTCCGCGACAGAACGACTGATTCGACGTCTTGTGCATATGCTTAAGCTCTGCAAGGCGCTATGTCGAGGTGTGGTGACAGAAAACATATTGGCGATGGTTTAGCTCTGGTTAAACCTGGAGTGACGCGATAGCTACAGCTGGCCGAGTGGATCTTGGTCCCGTGACCAACCACGTGACGAACCACGTGATCAGCCACGGCGCCGCGCCGCCGGCAGCTGCTCCGCACCACGTGACCGACCGCGTGACGGCGTGGCGGCGCCGCTACGCTGAAGGCTCGAAATGCTACCGTAATGTAGCTATCGCTACAAAACACTTTCTAACGCATTCTGCCTCAGGATAAAACGGTCCTACAGGTTCCCTCCTGACTTCTGGCTCACTGCAGCATGATACATGAAGTGCGGTCCATGACCCGCGAGTTTAAGATTTGTCGCACTGGGCCAGTAAATCTCGAGCCTCACGTGAAAATAAAGAACGCACCGACAAAAAGAAGAGCGGAGTTTATCGCAGGGGTACAAGTATAGATTCAAGGAATTCGATGCCTTCAAGAAAGAGTGTGCCGAACTGCGTTAGTCCGTCTTCACTACTAGTCGTTACTATGAAGAAATGTCAAGAGGCAATAACACTCCTCAATAAAAAGACTTGCACGACGCTTAACGTACCCTTAAGAGTAGAATACGAAGATCCCTCACGCTCAAGCACTTCTTCTCTTTCATGGATTGCGGGGAATCCTCGTACCACAACTTGCACAGTGGTGGCCAAGCGATACCCCGACAGACGGCTGGTTTCAAACACAGCCACCGGTGTGAGACACAGGTTTCTCGTCCATAGTTCGCATAAGGCTCATGCTTGCACAGATAGTTTGTTGGGAGGCTGTCTATCTGTTGATTAATGTGCTAATGCGCAGTGCCACGGTGGACAGGTGGAAGTTGCATTGAATTAATTTGAAATAATTTCCGCGCCCCGTGCAATAGTGGGCAGTTTGCTCCCGTGGCATGTGGGCCAGCCGCTTTTTCCTGATACGGACGGATGGACGCCGGCTTCTCTCGTGAACTGAATCTCTTTTGTATTCAAACATCCTGAAGCCTTTGCAACAGCGCACATTTAGGTGAATGCACGCAAGGACCAATTGATTGCCTGTCTTCACCTCCGCATTTGCAGCAGGGTGTGTGAACCAAGGAAATTTCCAGCATGCTCTGCGAAATTCCTGTATACCGCAGCGCATTAAGAGATGTTTGAGGTATTGAACATGTAGCAGCTCGGCCAACGATGCGCAAATTTACGAAAAATATTTCGTTCTTGGGCGGGAATCAGGACTGGCGCGGAAAGGTTGGCGACTTTGAACCGAACATAATTTATATATCACCTGCGGATTTCTCTACTTTCACTGCACAATGCATGCAGAAGGCAGGTGCGTACTGTGCGATTGGAGCGCGCGTTAAAGCACGCGATGGGTAGTCGCAATTTATCTGTCTCGCATATCGGCGGACACTTGAACCGCGCCGTTAGAGGAGGGATAAAGCAGGGACTGAGAGAAGGAAGAAAGAGGTGCTGTAGCGGAAGCCTCCGGAATAATTTCGATTACCTGGGGATATTTGACGTGCGCTGCCATCGCGCAGCACACGGGCGCCTTAGCATTTCGCCTCCATTGCAAAGCGGCCGCCGCGGTAGGGTTCGAGCCCGGGTACTCCGCATCAGTAGCCGAGTGCCCTAACCACTGAGCCACCGCGGCGCGTTTGTCTCTCATGGGCAATATGCAGCTTTAGGACGATGAAACTCCATATACTGTGACATACTTTCCCTATACATACACAATACCCCTCAATTGCATTTGTAGTTGCTCTTCTTTCCTTATGCCAGCAAGCACACTGTCGCAATAAAAATAAAAGTTGCTTTTCTTAGTCTGAAGAATAAGAAAGATCGAGAACGAGGAAAATACAGTTGAAATAAAGTCGCTTTCAAAGCCAGGAATATTTCATTGATCCATTGGGAACTGTATCAAAAGGGAGTGTGCCAAGGTATAATTCATGTTATCTGTGTTCTGCACTTGGATATATCTCTCATTTATGCTGTTTTCTTTTGGAAGCACTCTTTGCGCCACAGGAACAATTTCTGGAGCCTCTCGTCGGCGCCGTTTTTACGAGTAACACAGCGATGCTGGTTATAAACATTTAAAGCTTAACATCTCTTCCGTAAGTTATCGATCTCATGCGTGTTTTTGCGATTGCCTCCAAGACACTGCCTCGCAGGGACCCACACCAGCGCACAATGCGTGCTATTTAGTTCCCGTCTTCTGTTGGCGACTCTTCTATGCAGCTTCACTGGGGCGAGACATCGACGCACAGCAATCTGACCCGGCTCCTGTTTTTCTTGGGTTCGTGTTCCACCCGGATATCCGCCGCCTCTTTTTACCGCTCGCGCGACAAGTACGTACACGCGCGGCTGTCTCGCCAGCGTCTAGATGAAGGCGACATTCAAATCCTCGTTGGCGACGGGCCATGCGTTCGTTGAGTTTACACCGGAAGCGCTTGCCGTGCGCGTGTAACGGCGGCAGCCAAGAAACTTCCCTCTGCTTGGTGACGCGTGTGGTGCCCGCTACTCCCAGCGGAAGGATGGGACTCTCTATTCTATGTAGGAACTGTGAAGAAACGAACCAAGTAATGCCTGAGTGAATCAGACCTACCGTCGATCTATCGAAGTGTAAGCAGCTGGTCAGTGCTGGCTGGCTGACTGCATCGTGTACAGTCTTGGTAGAAAGTCTACGGCTTCCCAGTCCGCTTCCAGGCGCTGCAGATTGGAGGTCCTTTAAAGGCTAGGACGAGGGCCTCGCATGAATATGCTGCTTGGCGGCTGTCTTGAATGCTTCAGTACACGGCTAAAAGCAAACCCTGTGGCCTGATCACTTTTCACGTGGTGGTGTACGTACGTGTCATAATACTGACAAATACGCCTAAAAATGAATGTCAGGCTTAATGCCGATGCCAGAATTGCACGTAACAGGGAATAAAAAACGCATGTATCACAGCGGCACGCACCAGCATGAACGAATCAAGATAGTGAATGCAATTAGGCTGTGACAGTTTTAATAACTAGGATGACGATAATGATAGCGCGACAGAAAGTTCAGATAGTTGATAATAATGAAATTGTTCATAGTGACTCATCCCAATACTTCATTGGAAATGAAACAATTCGAGCGACAGGCTCTTAGGTCTTCCGAAGAGGGTATAGAGGCGCACTGAATGTTCTGTACGCGGCGGGCTTTTGGGTGGGAACCTTGTGTCAGAAACGTTTTTATTGTCATCGATCTACTATAGGCTCACTAGATGCGTTCATATGCAATGTTTCACCTTCTTCAGTGACACAGTCGATGTCCAAGAAGCAAGCGGGTGGCACGTGTCCTCCGCGCATGCGCTGAAGTTTCTCGAAATCACTCGGGTGGAGGGGGGCAGGCTGGGTGTGGTGTCTCAGCCAAGGTGTGCTTGCTACGCCACGGTCGCTGCTTCTGTCTCGCTATTTGCGAAAAACACACTGTCTGCCTGCACGCAGTTCTGGTCGTTCGACTAGGTTTTGCGGTACGGTACAGTAGAGCTGCATGTGTGAGCTCGTTTGTTGTGGTATCGATCGATCGATTGATTGATTGATTGATTGATTGATCGATCGATGGATCGATCTCCTAATTACGTTCCAACGATTTCGTTTTTACACTTTTTTTGTTACCTTCTATGGCTGATGAAGCGGGAAACAGCAGAGACGGCGGAAAAAAGTGTAACGCCAGATTTGGAGAGAGCTCACTTTAGCCCTTCATTCAAAATCTGCGGCACTGTTGTTATCATTCGCCATTTATAGTCTCTTCACTCTCTTCTAGGCCTCCTACCAGTCGTTCGTGGCCAGTTATCTTGGGGAATACTGTAAGCGCCTGACACTTCGATCAGTCCCTGATTGTTGCGACATTCATGCCACTGCCTCGCACGGAACGAGTACCACGGTGTGTACTCACAAGACACCGGTTTAGTAGTGGCATTTTTCTGCAGCAATAAGTTCATTCACTGCACCTTCGCAATTCAACGATACCTTCCGCCTGCAGATGCCAGCTCTAAACGCTTGATGAAGCCCCGGAGTCGGTTCAGTTGCACGAGTGCTCTCAACCAGTGGCGGAGCACGAAAAGAGAGAAACGAAAAAGGAAGAGCAAGCGTGTCGCCGTGGCAGCCTGACGTAGACGAGCCAACTGAAATTGAACGCGAACCATTAGAGGGCCGATCAACGGCGTTAGATGGAACGGCCAGTGGCCGCCAGAGGTGCGTTCCGTTGACGCCCCTGCTCCATTCATTAGCCTCGCGTCCTGTGCTGCTCGAGAACAGGTCTTACACCCGCTCGAGACTAATTGTTGTCGCCTCCGGTGTTTTCGGGAGAGCGTGACCCGATCGTTTCTCTGCCCCGCCGGGGAATATTCCCCCGACGAACTCGCCGCAAAGGCGCTTGTTCGTAGAGCTGCGATTGCCCGCTGCAGCTTGTTTGAGCGAACCGTTCCGTGCCGGGAGTCACTAACCAGCTTGGCTGCCGAGATTTGTGCGCGCACAAGAGCAATGTCTCGTGGACAGCGTGTGTCGCTTCGCTGTGAATAAAACGCGGCACTGTTCGAGGTTCTCCACTGTTCAGTGGGGCGAACTTGGCTTCGCTAATCATAAATTAAACTCAAATTTGCATCACGAAATCACGCAGGATCCCCTGAAAAAAGACGGAAGAAGTTCTTTGTCACGGAACTGGGCGGAAACTGACGTAATTTCTTTCACCGAGGGCAAGTAGGCGCTCGGAGCTCGCAGCCTGTGCAACGCTTCTTAAGCGCACTGCCTACCCTACACCTGTTGTTGCTGTCACTCCGACTTTGGACTAGTGAAGCGGTCTTCGCTCCTTCAGTCTTCGCTTGAGCGTTCAGCAAGATGCACCTCGCAGTACAGGACTTGACCTGTGTTAAGTCTGTGGAGATACGTTTGAAGGGAGCCTGAGAAAAATTTTGAAGCTGGCCCGCATCGATAATTTACCGCGTTTTATTGACAAAAGATGCGGAACACGGTACTTTATAAGCTAGGAAAAAAGGTCTAAACATGAAATATCGGTATCGCAACCAAGGGCCGTTTTCGCTAGCAAACTAGGTGGACGCCGAGACAGTTTCTGACGCCGATTCCCGACTATATGTAACACGACACTTTTTTAATGCAACAGGATTAGACTTCACATCATGCTACTGCGCGCCCGTTAGTCACAAAAGTCGCTGATTGGTCCAGAGGGCGCTGATGTCTCAAGGTCACGTTACATGGTGGCGTCATCACAATTTTCCCGCTGTGGCAGTTTACGGCGTGCCCGCTGAATTGTGTGCAACCTGCCCATCGTGGCAAGTGGTCACTAATTATTAATTTCAATTGCATTGCCACCTGCAAACTGTGGCACTTGACATCATGCGATATCGCATCCTGCATTATTCACAAAAGTCGCTGATTTGTCGTGAGGGCGATGACGTCACAAAGTCACATGACCACGGCGCTGTTTTAGACTTTTCCCAAGCAACTGGTGAAAGGCGAGGCAAACAGGTTGGAGACTTTTGAGTGAGAGAGGTCGACGGCATCTCGTCACCGACATGCACAAAGACGCAGAAGAGACGGAGATATACTCAGCCCATGATCACATGTGTGCCAATGAAGGTGCGATCACAGTGACCACAAGAACTGGCATCGGCGCATCTAGCGGCAACGTTGCTTGGAATTCTGATTCAACTTTAAAAGGGAACTTGAGTGTTCCCATATTTTTTTTTAAGTGCGATAGTGGAGTACCTTTCGGTCGGATCGGAAAAACATTTATAGAGGTCTAGAAAAGAGATCTTCGCGGCTTCAGATGGCGCCCTCCATATTCCGATGGCGTCTTCCGTCTTCAGTCACAGGGTTGGTGCCCTAGTCCAAGGCTCCACCGAGTATGGCCATCTCGCGAGCTCGCTCTACTAGGCACCTTTGGCCTTACAAGCTTACGCTGGAAAGCATACTCTCCCACTGCTCCGCACTCCGGTTTTTCCTTCTATGGATAGTTGGAGGCTCAATCTTTTGACAGGCCCATGGTAGTTTGAGAGAGAGAAATGAATTTTAACGAGAGGAAAGGAGGAGAGGCCGGTCTGTGGTAACATTACAATGGCCTGCTACTCCACACTGGGGAAAGGGGAGGAAAGGGAAAGAGCGAATGAAGGTTCACGATGGCATAATACTGTGAGTTTCATGTCTTGAACCGCAGCTGTGGCCTAGTTGGTTGGGCGCCCGTCTCGGCTGCGGGAGGTGGTTGGTTCGAAACCCACCGCCGGACACCCACCGGTAAAAATGGGTACAAGCGGCCCCCGGCCTGGCGCCCGACTTTCTTTAGGGGTGTTCGCTTGGGAGAAGCTCCGCAAACCCTGCTGCGCCCCTCGCGGGCTAAGCCGCAGTTTCGAACGACCTCGCAGCCTGCTAAAGGTGGTAGGGCACTGCGGTCCACGTGTGATTAGCAAAGCAGCAGCAAAAATCATGTCGAAAATCATGTCTTGAACACGCACCGACGCATGTCATTGGCACATACTGAAGTAGGTGCTCCGTGAAAACACAAATGTGCACACTCACGCATGATGTCAGAGCTGCCACTGTGTATGCATTAACGCGCTACTCTGTGTAAACCGTGTAGGCTGCGCACAGGCGGTCAGAGACGGCTGTCCAGGCCTGCTTCGCAAAAAAACCCGAGCACGGCCTTCGTCACTCACCACCGATCAGCGCGTTTCGCCCTGGCGCCCAGAAGAGTTCTTCGGAGAGAGCGCAATAGGACGGGCGTTACTCCACAGGTTTGAATTATAGTCGTGGGGAAAAAAAAAATGTTAGATTCTAATATCCTGCTCTTTCAGCAACAAATGCTAGTTTTTTTTTCAGCCCAACAAAATGAACACAGCCAACACAGCCACAAAATACATTTTTACTGAGAAACAAAATTGGATACGAGTTGCTGTCTGTGCCACCTAAATTTAAAGTCTGCCCACGGTGTGCAGAACCGGGTACACTTCCATTCGGCATGCTGCGGTTCCGTGATCTGTGCCACAGATCAATAAAATTAAACGAAAAAGCAAATCGAGAGGGTGGCAGACGATCGCGGGCAAATATTACTGAGAGGACTCTCGTGATTGCAAGCCAATCCTTCAAAGGTAGAGGACTGCTTGTGCAACGCAGTGACAAGAACTGAGCGGGAAACACCGAAGCAGACAAGGCTTTTTTTTTTCGCGCGAAATATTTTTTCCCATTTTTGTTTCATTTTTGCAAGATTATTGTTGAAAAACATTGGCCGGGGACTATAGTTGCTCCGGCAGCTTATATTATTCGCGGCCTCCTAAAATGAGCCCTTGTATTTACTGTGTCAGCACATAATGCACGAGGGCCCATTAAATTCAGTCCAGTTACTATATTTCAGCACTTTTGCAGTTTGTGGACACAAATTAGGGTTGAACGAGGCTTCTACTGTTTCGTTTCGGGCGGCTGCTCCAAGCCCCCGCCGTAAATTGGCTCTGAGTTATGCGCACTTTCGGCCCACTCATCTCTTCTTTTCTTCCACACGCGCGGCAGTCTGTTAAAGGGTCAGGAGAGATGTTAGATCATCGCGGGGCGGGCAGATAGTTATGCTCATAAAAAAAAAAACGCGGGCGCACACAGGCAAGAACAAGTGCCTTCAGTCGAAAGCATGCGTATCGTAATTCAGAAGGAATGTTTACGGCATGTGGGTTCGAAAAACAATATTTCAGCCTCGTCAGGCGAGTAACCTTCAGGCGTAAACTTCAGACAAGTTATCTCCTTTCCTGGCGAGAGGAGTCTGTTCCATACACCTCGAGAATTAGAGGGGGAAAAATGAAAATTGGTTTTGGGGATAGGAAATGGCGCAGTGTCTGTCTCACATTTTGGAGGCTGGGCAAATTTATTTTTCTTTCTTTTTTCCCTGCCCACACTAATATATGTCTCATAGCGGCGGCCACCTGAACCGCGCGGTAAGGGAAGGGATAAAGGAGGGAGTCAAAGAAGAAAGGAAGACAGAAGTGCCGTATAGTGGAGGGCTGCGGAATAATTGCGATAAACCTGGGGATTTTTAACGAGCACGGACATCGCACAGCACACGGGCGCCTTAGCGTTTCGCCTCCATCGAAACGGAGCCGCCGCGGTCGCGTTCGAACCCGCGAACTCCAGCTGCCTCCCATCCCGAAATTCATGCTCACAGACTCCCGCAGGAGCTTGTCGTAACTTTGTGTTTGGTTGGATCACTCCACTTGCTCACCAAATTCTTCATCACAGTACTCAGGACTGCGATCCAACTCACCGCTCAATCATATGGGTCCCCGGCCACCAAGGCATGCCAGGTAACGGAGCCGCCCATGAGTCAGCCCGCGCACTCACTTACCGGGCACCAGGCGTTCCTGGGGAGGACCTTAACCCAGATCACAACTCTCTTCTTTCTTTTAAAGATATCACAGAGCACTATCGTGCCGAACACCGGCGCTGCCCGGTTGCTATGAAGGGACTAGGTGAAGCTGGCGAACGAATTCTCCTTAGGCTTTTTACGAACACCCCGCTGTCCCCGGCAGTTCTCAAGCACTTTGATTGTTCTTTTGACGGCCACTGCTCATTCTGTGGGGAGGTGGCCGACACCTTTCTCATGGTTTGGGCATGCAGGCAAAATCCTTCTCTCCACCCCATCACCCCTTCCCCTACCCGAGAGGACTGGGATACCGCTCTGCTCGGCTGCCAGGAACTATCGGCCCAACAGGCCCTGGTTCGGCGGACCTGCGCAGCGGTCAGGACCAACGGGGTCCCGGAATGAGGGACTCCGCCTTCTATTGTAAGGGGCGAGACCCACTAGAGGCCTCTCCCCGAGCACCTCTCTGTATATATAACTAAATAAATGCCTTTCACCGCCACCACTGGATCAGTAGCCGAGCGCCCTAACAACTGATCCACCGCGTCGGGTCATTAGAGGGGCCATGTCGTGCATGCTTGGTCTGCTTGTGAAGGCGTGCCGCAGAGGGAGG